>NW_026000078.1:7125847-7220455 GCF_001458135.2 Marmota marmota marmota | reverse complement strand
ATATATATATATTTAAACACTCATATCCTTCACATTCTTGGGGGCAGGATCACTTAATTGCTATTTTACTTGGGGTCAGATCTCATTCTAACACATGGTGGCAACATTTGTGTGATAGAAGATTAAAGGAGTAACTGCCTTGGTGTTGGTGTTTTCTATCCTGTCACATTTGTACCAGTTCTGGTTTGCTATATTTCTTTCTGAAAAAAAAAGAGAACTTGGATATAAGTAAACTTTACATCCACTTGTGTAGTTACTTTGCTCTTATTTCTTCCAAGGGAATCAGTGGTGTTCTTCTCAACTAACTCCAAGAACTTCTGGCATTATTAGAACACTCAATGACAACTTATGAATGGGAAAAAAAAAATGTAGTTTTCTAAAATGATAAAAATTTGGAATTTTTACTCGACTTTACTGTTACAAATATCAACAAACTATGTCCCCAACTTACATATCTTTTACCTGGAAATGACTATTATTGAGTTCGTTGATATTACCAGAGATGTGGGTAATCTGAGTGAATAAAGAATGCTGTTTGTGAAAATATTTGGGAGGTGAAAGTGGATTAATATGTCCTGCTCTTTCATTTTTGTTTTTTCCCCTTGTTGTCTACTTCTAGTAAGAACTCTTTTGGTCATTATTTGAATAAAACAATTTATCTTTCTATATGTAAATCCTTTTCTATGCTTTTATCAAAGACATTGTCCAACTCCATTTTCTCTTTCCTCTAAAGACATTAAATTTTTGTTTAATCAATAATAGCATAAAAATTTTTTTACCAGGATTGTTATTTAAATATATACTCTAAAATTTCAGATTTAAAAAAAAATTATCTCAGGTTATTCCTCTTCTTTTTTGCATAATTTCTAGATTTGCTTAGTCTAGAAACTCTCATATTTTATTGTTTTAATTTAAGAGGGAGGGCCTATTTTTCCTTAAACAAACAAACAAACCATGAGAGTTTGAATCTGTAGTTTCCTACCACAAATGCTGATCAGAAATGCCTAATCTCAAAAACAAAAATGGTCCTAGTACTGTCATGAAACTTTAGATACCACATCCTAAAAAGACTGTGGTCGATGTGACAAAAAAAAAAATCTTTAGTGACATATCATTAGATCATTATGCTATGGCATTCCAAATAAATATTATAAAATTATAAATATTTCTATTCCTATTGAACTACTGGAGTTCAAAGAATTCTCAAGATAATCAAAAAAAAATCAGCATTTGATTTCATTTGAGACCACAAAAATCATCTAGTCAGTTACATTCTGTATCTATTCAGACTCACTTCTAAAAATTCTGAAAAATCTTAAATAATTTTCAAAGGAACATTCTTTATAAAAAAGGAGTACTTTATATTTCAAAGAGTGAACAAAATGCTTTGTGAAAAGATTTCAAACAACAGTGTTCTCATAATATTCCTGTTCTTATCCTATAGGAGAGGGTGGAGCCTTTATTAGATGAAGCCTAGTGGGAGGAAATTAGGTCATTGGGGGTGTGCCTTGAAGGGAAGGCTCCTGTCATGATGTTCTGTCTCACCAGAGGCCCAGAGGCAATGGGGTCAAGGAACCATAGAGAGAAATCTCTGAAAATATGAGTCAAAATGGACCTTTTCTCTTTTTAAGTTTATTTTTCTCAGGTATTTGTTATAGCAATGGGAAGCTGCCTAACACAGGGGTAGGATACAAAGATTCCCAAGTGAATGGAATGGAAGTTTTGGTAAAATAGGTATCATAAAACTACATTCTACATATGGTTAATCAACATATGCTCACATGTTAGGTAAACTAGGCCCAAATGTAAATTTAGTTTATTTATTCTAAATTTATTTAGTTTAATCATTTGAAGGAATAATTTTATCCTGATGCTAATTCAGAAATAGAGCAGTGTGGGATAGCAACCCAAGCTTTCCTTCATGTGACAATATCTTGAGAGCTTAGAAAAGCCAAGCAGTTTTCCTTTTGCATGAGTTCATTTTTTCCGCATGTTCAGTAAACATTTATAAAGAGAATTCCACATGCCAAGTGCCTGGTAGAAATAAATGGTCTTATTTTTTAAAAATGGTCTAAAAGTTGTTGAAGAAATTATCTTTCATAATAAAAAGTGAAGATTTTGTTTGTTTTATGAATTCTTTTAATTGTCTATAGAAAGAATTAGACATTCTTTCTTCTGTAAAATAAACTTTTTTGTCTAGATGATCTTTTTTCCAACTCTAAAATTCAAAGATTTTGTTCCATCTCTGTCATGATTTCTGGACTCCAAGAATGAGGTTCAAATATAATGGATTGTTATGGGATGGAATTCTTTCCCAACTGAAAAACTTGCTGCAAAGCAAGTATACCTGGTTTTTTAGGATTGTTCTGGTTCTAAGATGCTGGAGTTGCCAGGCAGATTAAGAAAATCAGATATTGGGATATTTTGTCCATTTCAACAGGGTCATTGGAGGGCACTGGTCAAGGATGGCTTTCTTCACTTAACAACTTCTGTCTGCCATGAGTCCAGAAATGCAGTCATTAGAGATGTATTCCTATTGCTTGTCCTTTCTCTATTCCATACCAAGGTGTGAATAACATACTAGAAATTCCTGGTTTTTCCATTAAGTCTGTGAAGATGCCTTTATCTGTGAATAACAAAATATCCAACTGAAAGTGACCTCACCAATTAGGAATTTCTTTTCTCACACAGAACCAGTCCAGCTTCTTGCATATTTCTCTTCTTGGGTGCAAAATGACTCTAGCAGTTTCAGGCATTGTGTCCTCCCATGACAATGTAAATGGCATGAAAGCATCGTTTTTTCCCCATGAACTTTGGGTTAGTCAGCTATCAGCTACTGTAACAAACAGCCAAGATATCAACTTATAAAGAGGAAAGATTGATTTTAGCTCACAGTTTTGGAGGTTCCAGTTCATGATCAGGAGGATCCATTGCTTTTAGCCTTCTGGTAGGATGCTGAATGGCAATGGTGGGTGTGTTGTGGAGCAAACTGCTCACCTCATAGCTAAAAAGTGAAAGAGAAAAAGAAAAAGGGGCAGGGGTCCTACTGACCCTTTCAAGGGCACATTCCCAATGACCTGAACACCTCCCACTTAGACAAGGTGGTCCCAATAGCACCATATGAGAACCAAGCCTTCACCATATAGACCTCTGGGGGACACTTAAACACTATTTTTTTCAATTCAAGGAAATCTTTTCCTGAAGTCTCCAGCAGACTTGCTCTTATTGATAGTACTATGATATATCACTGAACCCACAACTGCATGAACATTTTTTTTTTTTTAGCAAAGGAAGTGTGAATAACAGACTAGACAAAGCAGTCAGTAGAGTCTGCCTCATCTGTTCTGGCCCCAAATTAGCCAGCAGATCTAATTGAAGGGGAGGATATGGGAGGTATTTTGTTCACATGTACATATAGGGGGTGCCCCTGTCTTCATGCTTGTGATCTACTACCATTTCAGAGCCCCTGGATAGCCATTAGTAAAGGTGAAAGTCATCCTGTGGATTGTATGATCTAAGAACAAGGAACAGAAAAGGATATTGAGAGAACTGGACAGGTGGAGGCCCAGGTAGGAGTTGAGAGTAAGGCTGAGGTTAGTAGTAGAAGGGATACACAGCAGCCCATGGTGTGGAGGAGTTCTGTGGTCCTGCACTCTCCCATAGATGGCAATCTGATGCTTGCTGAACATCAAGGAAATTTGTAACAGATCTTGTGATAACTGGCACCAAATTGCAGCTCCACTGATATTTTACACAACTATAGGATGTTTCATCTCAGATAATTATCCAGAAAGCATATAATATCTTTATTCTCTGACCTATTTCCCACAAGTGGATGATCCCAATACAAATAATGGGCTCTTGGCTTCTGATGTTGGATTTGCTTTCTTGGGATTCGAATCAGCAGAATGGGCACTATTCTATTTTTTAAAAAACCTATTTTTGTATCTCTGTAACATGTAATTAGTTTGCTCAAGTTCAGTCAAGTGTTTGACTTGAAGTCATTGTGTGAATTGATGTATGGGTGCTTTAGTGAGAATACAAGCTTCCGGGTATGAAGGGTCAGAAGGATTAAATGAGATTTGCAGGTGAGGCCACCTAGCCTATTTTCTGGCACATGTATACATTCAAGTATTCATTTCCTTGCCTCATCTGAATTTCTTTCCTAATTACAATTTCCCCAAAATTTCAGCAGAATTGTCTCATCCACTAATTTGGAGATCCCTCTACCCCTACCACAAAAGAACAGGAAGAGTATAACCAACATTTTAAAACAAGATCATAAAAATGAAAGGAAAGGAATGTCTCTTATCATGTACTGAACACACATAATACATGTCTTTGGATTCTAAGATGAGTGAAGACACAGGTTTCTCTCTGAAGGAGGTCATAGCCTAGGAGGGGACGGACAGAAAGAACTATGTAAGGACAGAAACCACCCAGGTGAGCATATGAAAGCAAGATGTCTGATTTACACTGATAGGTTGGTTCAGAAGGGGCATCAGGGAAGTCTTCCCTGAGGAATAATATCTAGCAACCAGACTTGTTCCTCACACCTTTGCTGGGCCACAGCTCTCACAACCCTGCTAATTCAAAAGGCAGGATGAAAGAGAAGATCTACTGTTTCAGACATCCAAAACAAAAACAAAAGACCAAAGAGTAGTCATTTTATTTTCTATAGAATGAGTATTTAGTCAGCTTTTTGTCACTGTGACTGAAAGACTTGATGAGAACAATGTCAAGAAAGAAAAGTTTATTTTTGTTTCTGGCTTCAGAGGTCCATGGTCAGTTGACCCCAAAACTCTGGGCCCAAGGTGAAACAGAGCATCATGGTGGAAGGGAATAGGGACCTGGCAACCAGGAAACCAGGAAGGGGAGAGAGAGAGGGGGTGGGGGAAGGGAAAGCGCACATGCTGTTCTTACTAGGAACAAAATATAAACTCTAATGTCATGCCCCCAGGGACCTACTTTCTCCAAATGTACCATACCTGCCTACAGTTACCAGTTACCACTCAATTAATTCATATCAGTGGATCAATCCACTGATTAGGTCACAAATCTTATAATCTAATCATTTCACCTCTGATCATTCTTGCATTCTCACACATGAACTCTTTTGGAAGTACCTCATATTTAAACTATAAGAATGTATATTGAAATTTTTTCAGGATTGCCTTAATAATGTGGAAAATTATTAAGAGCATGTATTGGGCTCAGACTGTACCCTAAGCATGTGCTAATCCCTTTGCATGCAGTGTCTCAATTGCTTTTTCTTGATATCCCTATGAGAAATTAAGGGAGATTAAGTGACCAAGTTGAAACTCATGTTCTTTGATTAATCTATTTATCGTTATAGTAGAGGGATTAACCCTCAAAAATCCACATCAAAACTCTGAGATTACATATGCAGAACAGTGTGTCACATTATGTAAGTGGGCATGAGTCAGATAAATGACAGACGGGGAACTGGCTGCAAAGGCTCTGATAGTACCTGGAATCCTGCAGCAGGGTGAAGAGAGACTTCCTCCCCAAAGTTCTACTTGGACCAGGAACCAAATTAGTTTTCTGCTTCTCACCCCTGTCATACTTGGCCACTATCCAAAAATGGAAGCCACCTGCGCTTGTGTCCTCCCATGTCCTCTTATTCCTGTGTTGTTTTGTACATTTTAGGTCCTGACTCATCCTCCCACTGCTGTGCTTTCTGCCAACCTTTCCAGCGTGTCCTCTGGAATCCCCAGTGGTATACCTCCACCCCCTCGGTACTTGTTCAGCACAACACATTTTCTCCACTTCCTCACCTTAACTGAAACCCAGCTCTCCCCCCACACCCCCCTCCCCCCTGTGGCAGGATTCTCAGTAGAGGTTGCTATTTCTCCTGGGTCCCAAAGACCAAAGACTTAGGAGGCCACAGTAAAATTCTCTCAGCTCCTCTCTGCTGCTTGTCATTTTCCACTGGTATTTGCTTACAAAACTCCCTCTTTCACATACCTACACAAGATAATAATAATTAAATCAGAATTAGCAGCACAAATAATTTTCAATTCCAGGACACATCATATATATAAAAATAATGGGAGCATCTGGTTATCTTAAGTGGATTTCTTTCCAGGGTTCACATAGTGTTCATTGCTGAAGTTCCAAGGCAGGTGAATATGGGAGTCGGATTGCCTGTTCTACCATTTGTGACCTTGGACAGGTCACTTAATCTCCCTTAACTTCTGTTCTCATAGGGTTATCAGGAAAAAGCAATTGAGACACTGCATGCAAAGGGATTAGCACATGCTCAGGGTACAGCCTGAGCCCAATACATGCTAATTGTTCCTATATTAGTGTAGTGTCTTTATATTACTTCTCACATGTATTACGGTAGCTTCCTAACTGGTGTCATTCCTTCAACCCATCCCCTTCCTCTAGTGCTTAGCAGCTAGAAAGTTAAAAATTCAAACCAGATCATGTCACCTTCCTGTTAGATGCCTTCTCACATATTACTTTCCCATCAAACCAAACCCAAGCACCAGGGTGAGGCCATGGTCTGCAGAGGAGGCCCTCCCTGCAGGATTTGGTATTGCCTATGCTCTGACAGCCTCCCTTCAGCCACACTCCCTGCAATCCAGCTCTGCTAGCTTGCTGGCTGCTCCTTTAACTTCCTATGCCTATTCCTGCCTTGTAGCCTTTGAACTTGTTGCCCCCACCTGGAAGGGTCTGCCTTGGTCTCTGCATGGCTAGCTCCTTCAAATCATCCATGTCTCAATGCCTCCTAGGAAGTCTTCTCTGAATGTTTGATCTAAGTGAGTTACAAATGGTGTCACCTTGTTTTAGTTTCTTCCTGGCTGTGTCCTTGTGTTCACTTAAGTGATTTCATGCTTATTGTCTGTCTTCTTGCATTGGGGTATAATCTCCTGGGGCAGCTCCTTTTGTGTCTTGTTCAGTAATAATCCCTACTGCCTAGGTAGAGCCCCACATATATTAGGAACTGGACAAGAAGTATTTGCAGAGTGAGTTAACAGACGATTGTGAGTGGTCTTGATAATCTCACCCTATTCAAAGAAAGATTGGATTCCATCCAGAGTCAAAAAGGACTTTGGTTGAAAAAAAGTTCAAGAGTAGTTTGTTGAATTTGGAATCATTAGGACCATACGGCCTGCCAATATCTGAACTAGTTTTCTTTATACAAATGGAATCTTAGATTGAATGAAATTTCTCTCAGACTTGTGGGGTGTTGAAAAACTCAAAGGGATCCAGAGCTCAGTGGGACATCAGAAATGACTGATGAGGAGCAGAGCAGAGGCAGATGTAGAGAAGAGGCATATAAACCACTCTGGAACAACAAGGAGCTGAAGAAGGTCTGCTCTCATTCTTCCTCTACAGTTTGTTTCTGACACAAGTGTCATTTGTAAGTCGCTGGTCAAATGCTGCTCTTTCAGAAGGCTCAGTCCTTTGCTTCCCAAAGCAGCCATCCCTTTCCTTCTCAAATTCAATTAAATCAGTCCTAATGAGTGGCTGTGCAGAAAGAGAGCTCTTGTTTATATAACACAGGGAATAATAATGAGCCAACATTAATTAGGATGGCTACTGCAAATCAGAAAAATTGATTCTCTCTCTCAACAGAGGACAGATTTCTGCTTTCAGGCACCAAGTCCCACAGACTCCAAGCTTAAACTCCCTCTGCAGAGAGAGAGAGAGAGAGAGAGAGAGAGAGAGAGAGACTTGTGGTCTTTGTTTATTGCTGTGAAGTAGAAGTTAAAGAACGGAGCCACTCAATTTTTCTTTTGTTCTACTAACTTGTGTCAAATTAGCCAATCATGATTAACCATTTTCCTAGCTGTGTCCACTACTGAATTTTCTGAATAAACACAGGCAACCAAGTTTTAACCACAGTGATAAAATACCTTTTTTTTTTTTTTTTAAATTCTGAAGGCAAAGGGCCATGGCAGGAGTCAGAGGGTTGACATAGGATCATGCTTATCCTTTGATCTTCTGTCATTTTGTTAGAAGAAAGCATATGCCATCCTTTGCTCTGTTTTTAAAATAGATTCAGAGGAAGTGAGGAATTAATCTTAACCTTAAACACATTGAGCCCAGTATTTCCTATCCAACTGTAGAATGCACTATCTAGTTTCCTACACCTCGCCCTTGCTAAGTTTAGGTCCTTTGGGCCAGCTGTTAAGAAGGAAAAGAAGGGGGAGGGGAGCCATGCTTTAGCCGGATAAGGCATTGCATTGCCATTTATCAATCCTGGGTTACTTCCTCAGGGCTCCATCCCCCATTCTCTTCAGTGACAGAACTAAGCAAGACAGGAACCAATGACCTTTGTGATTTGTCAGACATTTGTTCCAAAATGGGATTGGCATGAATCTCTTTCTCACTGTGTTCCACTTTCTTTTTACAGCCTATGAACACTGAAAAGTAGTCAGCCCATCAACAATGTCTTGACCACCTTGTTAACCTTTTGAAAAGCAGTTTCACCTTGCTTTTTTAACAATTGTTGCTAAGAAAGGAAGCTTGCATATCAACAACTCATTGCCCTTCCCTGCTCTGCACTGCACTGGAAGAGGCAGTGCTGAGCAGCAGCATTTGAATTTGTCTTTTAAGGTTTTTCTTTGTTCAATTAATACCAGTGAAATGACTGATTTGCAGACAATTCAGTCAACATTCTTCAACTTTTGAAGACAAACTTTAGCTATGGCAGACAGTGGCACTGAGAGGCTGTCATGTTGTCATCCTGATGTGTGCTCAAGGCTGAACCTCCCTGACCTGATCAGTGTTCAATCAATGCTTCCTGAGTTGAGCTTGTGGCTAGTATCTAAATGTGCCTTGGTGTTGGTGGCCCTCTGATACAGCGAGCTGGTCCCAGAGTGTGGTCCTTCCTAGTGCCTTTTTCTGGAGGGGTTGCTCCTGCCTGTTTTTTCTCCCCCTCTAGACTGCTGCCCACTCTGCAGCCATGCCCACACCCAGCACCACCCTTCCTCTGCCAGCGCAGGCTTCTGCTTTCCACATCAGCACGGAGAATCAGAGAGTGGTTGGCAATGTCCACTGTGCCTCTGGGTCCCCATATGTACAGACATGGTGAAACCTGGGGAACATGTTTATAAAATGAGCAGCAGGAAGGAATAATGACCAGGGAAAATCTGCATCCAATGAAATTAAAATCATCTTTCCCCTTTCTCTGGAAAATTTTAAACACGGAGAGAGACTAGAAGAGGAGCACTATCATCCAGCTTCCCCCACCTTCCACTTTTTGCTAGTTTTTATCGTTTATAAACTCCTGCAAGTATGTGTGTGTGCGTGTAACAATTTTTATTTTTGTAATAAATTCCCTCCATCACATTCCCTTTGTTAGAAAAGCTGAAAGTTGTTTCATGTCCCTGGCTGATGAGATGAAGTGCTGGTGGTCTTTACTGGAGGTATGTGGGTGTGTGTGTGTGTGTGTGTGTGTGTGTGTGTGTGTGAGTGAGAGAGAGAGAGAGAGAGAGAGAGAGATCAGTGAAGCTTTTTTATTTGTAGCATATGAGTCCTCTCCATTCCCCATATCATGTAGGCAAAATTAAAATTTCATAAATGAAAACTTTATTGTTGAATCTTTTGCTGTGATGCCCTATTTTTAGGTCCTGGGACTACAGGTTCCAGAATGTTTCCATTAAATGGTAGTAATGCAGAAAACAGCCTTTTTTTTTCCTTTTTTTTTCCCCCCCAGAGCCTCATGTCCATCAGTGGCTTTCAGCCACTTCCTTCTGATTGGATTCTTAAACATGTCCCTGGTGGGCTGCTGGTGGAGCTGGTGTTGCTTTGTCCGTCTGTCTGCTTCTGGCACCCACATGCTGCAAGTACAAGCTTCCTTTAGGCATTTGAGACCAGTGGAGCTCAAACTTTTCTTAATTGCTGTATTTTCAATGAATGTCCTTTTGTCACAGTGCAATGACCCATTTTTTTTTCAACCACAGAGCTGATGAAGATGGGCTGCCAAGTCACATGGGGGTGGGGAGGATGACACAGAGAAGAGAGTAGTGGCAGCAGCCTGCATGCACAATAACTGGATATTGCTCATTTTTATGGAACACTTTCATTTTATAGATTGTGTTTGATTACTAGTGCCATTGAGAAAGATGAGGTGATGCCATCTGTTTTGATTTACATGCTAATAAAATGAGAAACATAATAGAAGTCCATAAAATTACCAGACCATCTCATGAAACACCCTTTGGCCAAATATCATTCCTTGGTTCTAATAATTTAAGCAATGGAATTTGAGTGAATCCAGGAAGAATTAGCCTCATTTTTATATATACATGTTCTTGTTATTATGAAGGTTTTAATGGCAAACATCTTGCCACTTAGGTCAGAACAAACTTAACAGAAAGATTTATATACAGTGTTTAGGATTTTAAAATAGGACTCAGATGAATGGCTTCAGATGTATACTACTGTGGTATTTTCCTACAGGTTGAGCAAAGAGGGTACAGTGGTCTCTAGGACATTTACCCCCACATCCTTCCCCTTCAGATTATTCCATGGCTTCTCTGGCACTTGCCTTCCTGCTGGGTTCAGCTAGAGGGATGATTGGAGAGTGGGAAGAAGGGGTAAGCTGGGTGTATTAGTTTCCTATGGTGGTGGTGCCACATTACCACAAACCTGGTGGCTTGGGCAACACGAGCCTATCATATTATGGTTTTGGACATCAGAAGTTTGCAATAACTCTTCTGAGACTAAAATCAAGGTGTCAGCAGGGCTGCATTCCGTTAGAAGGTTCTGGGAGATAACCAGTTTCCAGCTTCTAGGGGCTGCCCACATTACTTGGGTTGTGGCCATATCTGCTTTCAACGTCATCTTGCCTTCTCTGACTCTGACCCTCCAGCCTCCCTCTTCTAAGGACCCCTGTAATGATATTGGACTCACCTGAAAAATCTAGGATAAAAATCTCCCCCATCTAAAGATACTTCACCTAATCACACCTATAAGAATTCCTTTTGCCACATAAGATAACAGATTCACAGGTTCTGGGGATTAGAATGTGGTCATGTCTGAGGGGACATTACCTTCTTTACCATACCAGGTGTTCCTTCTCCTGCAAGCTCAAGGTGACCTGGGCTCTTCAGGTGAGGCTCCTGCTCTCTTAATCCTTGTAGCCCAGGGGCAGCAGCAGTTTCCTATTATTGCAAACCTTTGGGAGTTGCTTCACTGTCCTCAGTTTGGCTAATCAGCCTCTTTTGTCATCTGTCACCTCTTTCATCATCCTTTTGTAATAAATTCCCGGCATCACATTCCCTTTGTTTGAAATGCTGAAAGTTGTTTTGTGTTCCTGGCTTTTCCCTGACTGATGAGATAAGTGCTGGTGGTCTTCACTGAAGACTGGCAAGGTGGGGGGGGGAGGGGTGGATATAGGAGGCAATTCAAACCATTGGGCAGTTAGGATCAGCAGAGGCCCAGCTTCCCATTTGGCAAGACTCTCTCCCTCTCCTTTCCTCTCAGGTGAGGGTGTAAAGTGAGGCGGAGCTGTCAGAAGGAGGGCTGGTGGTAAATTATTTGAGGTACACTGAGCCTCTGATTTAAACCAATTCTGCATCTCAGTGCAGCTACGAATAGCTCTCTAACCCAAGGATCTGTACAGCAGAGAGGACTAGTTCAGAGGAACTGTCAAAGCACTTGTGGGAAGAGGCTTGACTTCCAGCGGGAATACTTGAATGTAAGTTCTTTACCTTTCTCATGGTCTTGAACAAATCCCCGAGACCCTCAGCCGCTCGTCCTCGAATGTTACAATCAGGAAAGTCCTCTTCAATGTTAAGGTTTGCTCGAAGGCTAAATGAGGTATTATATGGGGAACTATTACTAAACAAATGGAAGTCTTCTATTGGTGAATGAGTTCTAGAAAAGCTTACTGAGCTCCTAATCATGGCTGGCTTCTCTCCTAACTCACTGCTTTCTTGGAGTTTTTAGTCTTCTAGGAAGATGAGAAATTTTCAAAGACCACATCAAAATGTATCTAATTACAAGTACAGTTTAGAAGGAAAAGAACAGAATTGCCTGAGAGTATTTGAAAAAAGAATCCAAATTTTAGCCAGAGACCCAAGAAAGCAGCTGGGCTGTGATTTGAAGAATAAGCTAGGCATTATCAAGGCGAGGTGATGGGGAAACAGCAGGTACCAAGGCCCTGGTGGGATGGCTTTTGTTGTGCTAAATAAGCCGATGTGGCTGGAGCTCAGAGGAAAGGAAGGAAACAGCACAAGATGAGGCTGCAGGGTAGGTAGCACCAGACAAGCAGGGCCTGGAAAGGATTTTAGCCTTTATGATGAGGGTCAGAGGGAGCCACTGAAGGATTTTTACCAGCACATATGTGCATGTATGGGTATGGTATACGTGACAGGATCAGCTCTATGAATTAGCAGAGCCTCCACTCTGGCTGCTGCATGGAGAGCAGACTGGAGGGGCAAGAGAGAAGATAGAGGAGACAAGCTGGAAAGGACTGGATGTGACCTTGGTGAGATCCCCAATGGTAGCCTGGACAAGGTTATTGCAGTGTGGTTCCCAGAGGCACTGGAGAGACCCTGGATTAACAATCATGATTTTGGTGCTGCACGTGCTGGGGTGGAAGAGCCTTAGAGAACCTGAGAGATGTTCCACTAGCCATTCGAGAGTTCAGCTGTGGAGTTAGAACTTTGTACGTCATGGGCTTATAAATAAAAACTAAACAGGCGGTGTAGATGAGATGTTTTCCCAGGCAAGATAACATGGATTAAAGTCTAATTTTATGGCAAGCACAATTCTAAGCACTTTACTTGTACTGACTCACTTAATATCCCTAACTCTCTTTTGAGATATGTTTTCCGTTTTACAGATGAGGAAACCAAGACAACAGAGAGCTTTCATAATTTGCCCAAGGACAAAAAAAATCAGTAGGACTTAGAACTGGGATCCAAACCCAGGCTAGCTGCAGTGTCAACGTTACTAATCATCCTACCACCCTGCCTGTGTCTCTCTGTCAAGCTAATAGCTTATTCCTAGGATACAGACCAATTTAATATATGAACTTGGTTGCAAAAGTCATGCCATTGGTTTTCAGCAGGGTATAGGAAATGTTGGTGTTTTTGGTTGCCATGGTTTGCATAATATACATTCTTCATCTGCTGGAATCCTCCTGCCCTGAGTAGCAGCTGCCAGGAGCTGCAGAATGAACATATGCCAGCAGGAAAGCAAAGCACATGGAGAAGAGGACGAGAGTGAAGAGAGGCATGCAGCGATTATCTTTTCAAGCAAAAACATGTTTGAAATACCTTCGGGCTACCACAGGGCCCAGCATCGTTCTGCAGAGGGAGGCTGACCCCACAAGATAACCACTACTTGTAGTAAAACTGTGGTCATTAGTGTTTGCAAACCAGGAAAACTTGACTTTAAAATGATACAGTGAGCTGCCTGCATTTCAACCAGAGGCCATGAAAGTTATGTTGCCTTGGGGAAAAAAAATTCCACCAACTTTATCTAAAACCTTAACTTTTAGCACAGCACAGACACCTTCAGTGAGCTGTCCCCTCCAGCTGAGCTGGTGCAGTTCCATGCTCCCAACTAGGAGGATGAGCCTAGGATAAATGATATAAATGGTTGACCACAGAGACATCTATATGGGCTCTATTAGTGTCATGTGCTTCATTGATGTAGGGTTGTGTCCTTTCCTGGAGTGTTGTTGCAGCTGGTAACCAGCTCAGCCAAAGGCAGCTTAATGCCCCATAAAATGATTAGATAAGGATGATGGCAGGATCAGGTTTGTCGGTCCTGCTGCACAGCTGAAGAGCATTAAGTACAAGCACACGGAGTGCAGACCGCAGGGAGAAAGTATTCCATTTGCCCTGCCTGCTAAAAATGCACAGTGAGTGGTCTGGCTTCACAAAACAGAAAGGTATCACTGGTTTCTTGTGGGTCACGCCCCCTTGCCACTGGGATGTCCCACTGCCTCAGTCCCTATTTTTAGCACAGCACAGGCATCTTCAGTGAGCCTTTTGTTTTGCAATTGCTGAGCCATTTACTTAAGAAATGTCAGAAAGGGTTGGGAGTGTAGCCCAGTGGTAGAGCACTTGCCTAGCATGTGCGAGGCACTGGGTTATATTCCCCAGAAATTAAAAAAAAAAAAAAATGATGTCAGGGCCCAGAGGGCAACTGGAACCTAGCTCTCATTCAGTGCAACAGAACTAAGCACTTAGCTGGGTGCGGTGGCACAAGCATGTAACCCCAACTACCCAGGAGGCTGAGGCAGAAGGATAACGAGTTTGACGTCAGCTTGGGCAACTTAGTGAGATCTTGTCTCAAAATAAAATTTTAAAAAAGGTCTGGGGATCTTGCCGAAAGGCAAAACATTCCTGGGTTTGGGTTCAATTTCCAGTACAACTAATTGCAGGAAGAATTTCAGAGGGAAACACAGATCTGCCTTCAAGGGGGAGGTTGTCAGTGGCTAAACCCTAAGTCAGAGGGTGTCTTGAGGGCAGAGGTCACCTTTGACATGCTACTTGAGAATATTGAGGATGCCAAAGGAGTACAAGTTCCAGGTAGAGAAAGAAACTCAGTGGGCAATTGTAGCTCCCCACCTAAAATATGAAGTCTTTTCTGGCAACTTGAACTATCCCCAGACAGGCTTGGTTATCTCATAAAGAAGATGTCTTTTGGTGCCATTTATGTAAAGAATAGAAGACCACATGTTAAAGGGGTTCTCATTTTGAGATTTGGACTTCATGGGCTGTATGTAGAGTTTCCTCTTACTGAAAGAATTTTTTCAAGCTTTTTAAATGGTCTTTTTTTTTTTTCCTACTGAAAACTTTTTGGCTTATTAAGCAGTTGTTGAGCAAAAAATATGCGAAAATTATTTAAGTATCCAAAAGTTTTCTATTTTGTGTTAGGGGATTAGATGGATATTTAGCATCCTCTAAATGTAGCATTGAATGAATATTCACAATTTTTCATAGAAATAAATAGAATTGACTGATAAGATAGTCAAAAATTACCCTTCAATATTTGTTCCAAAAATATGGAGTAGACTGCATAGTTCATGTGAACAGATAAGATTTTAAGAATGTTATTCTTTTTTTAAGGTAGGCAATACAAGCAAACCATAAATAATTCAAGTATTTCAAGCAAATCTTTTCCTACCTCTGTCCTTCAGTTCCTCAGGAACCCCTCTACAAAGGCAAGCAACACTGCAACCAGTGACTTATGCATTTTCTGCCATTCTTCCAGAAAGAGATACAGAGGGACGTGTGTGTGTGGGGGGGCACACTCTGTTCACTGTTCCAAAAACTATTTTGGGAGCATCTCCATTATCATTGCTTGATTATAGTTAACCACTACAGAGCAGTTTTGGATAAACTACATATTTATCTATACTAAATATTTTTGATATAGTTATAGATATCAGTATATACTCTATAAGTATACAGTATAATACCAGGATAAATTAGCATATACTGTACTCCAGGTCATATTTCAATAATACCTTTAACTTTGAACTGATCTAATTTGACATTGCCATCATTCCTCCTCTTTCCTGCTAGAATGTAAAGCACCAGAAATGCAGGGATGTTGCCTCATTTAAACGACAATACTTCAAACCATTTAAATGTGGGAGGTTGTTATGGTTTGGTTGTGAGATGTTCCCAAACAACTCATGTGTGAGAAAATGCAAGCAGGTTTAGAGGTGAAATTATTGGGTTGTGAGAACCTTAACCTAATCAGTGCATTAATCCCTATAGGGATTAACTGAGTGGTAACTGTATGAAGGAGCTGGGTCATTAGCGGGTGTGCCTTTGGGGTATATATTTTCTCCCTGGTGAGGAGAGTCTATTCCTGTTTCTTGGAACTGTGTTCTGAGCTGCTTTCCTCTACCATCCCCTTCTGCCACAATGTTCTCCCTTGCCTTGGGCCCAGAATGGGTCATCTATGGACTGAAACTCTAAGCCCCAGGTAAACTTTTCCTCTTATAATTGTTCTTGTAGGGTCATTGGTCATAGCAGCAAAAATGTTGATTTAAACAAAGGTGCTCAATAAATATTTGGTAAGCAAGTGAATAAATTGGAAGAAAACTATTTGTTTAAAATTACTTTGAACAAACTTAAGAAGCTTTCCCTTACAACTAAAAAACTTGAATTTGTTTCCATAATAGCAGCAACATATCCTCACCATAGAGACTTTTAAATAGAGAAGTCAGCAGTCACAGTCAGAGGTTAACACTGTGGACATTTTGGTTTCTTTTCTTTCCACCTTTTCTCTATACACATTTTAATGTACCTGTGATTTTATTTTTGCCATATTTTTATATTGCTTTCTTCCCAAAGCATTCAAACATATTTATTCTTTTATGTTATGAAAAATTTCATCAATGTATGTAAACATGGTTATTCTGTAATGAAGATAAAATTTTAATTATTAACATGCTTTTCTTTTTTATCTTCCTGAGTACTTTTTGCCTTGGCCCAGAGATCTTCCTCCTTGTCATGAGAGTAATACCAGGAGAAAGACCGAGGTAGTATTTAATATTAATGATGCTCCTGACATGCAAATATGACCATCCTGTGAGAGGATGCCTTCACTTGCATCTTACAATGAAGCCTGGGAACCCTGGAGCAAAGTGTTTTCCATGGTGTAGAGGATGCTTTTTCTGCCCCCAACAGCAAATCTAGAGAGCCATTGCTTTGTAGATGTAGAGTATGCATATAACCAAAGGAAACAACAACAACAAAAAAAAGCTCTCTCTTTCTGTCCCAGAGAAGATGGGTCACAGAGTAGAAAAAGGAAGAAATGAAAGAATTAAATGTGGGTCCTCATTTACTGTGCATTTTATAAGCTGGAGGGAGCAAATAGCCTCCAGGAAGTTTTTATTCCTCCCTATTCACTCTTGTTTAGGATCCTGGGGAGGATTTTTTAATTCAAACATCTTCATGCATTTGAACTTGTGGCCCACAGTAGTCACTAAATAAATAATTCTAATAAAAATAAAAATGACAGTTTCACTGGAAATGTGGAATTGGTTATGTATGAGATCTAAGCATTCATAGAATAAAGCAATACTTTGCTTCTTGAAGTAGAAGATGAACCCCCTGATAATATGTATTGATAAGAGCCAGAGTAATTAAAGAGATCATTCACCTTCTTTGCATGAGAAATAGACAGAATTTTTGAAGTGTGGGAAAGAGAGTAGAGAACAAAGAAGGTGGTGGAATATGAGAATCCAAGTCTGAGAAGTGGCCAAGAGACCTTTAAGAATGGAATATTCATGATGGATTTTAAGTCATATTTCTGTGATGTATATCCTGCAACTGCCCCGATATTTAACAAATTCTTCTATTCATACAAATACATCAGTGATGGTTTTATTTGTTGATTGGGATGGTGAAAATTAAAGAAAAGGGTTAAATTCAATTTTCAAGTCCATATGAGGAGGGATTGGGACTAACAACTGACATGGGGAAAAGACTGATAATGAGCCCTGAAACAAATGTTTCAATGTAAGCCGTAGTTCAGAGCCGAAAGCAACTACAAGAGGTTCAACCCCACCACTCTGAGAGCCAGACATATTTTAGAGGCTGTGGAAATTTTCCAAGAACTGGGGATTGAATAAATCTTACTATTAGAGTCTGGGGAATAACAGTGGACAAGTGGGATTGGTGTACATCTTCGCTGTCATCCTCCAAGGGAAAGGGGAGCTTAACCTCTCTCATTTTGGAGGTTCCCTGTTACCCAGCATCCTCTGTAGGACACATCATCCCCCCATTAGAGGGTAAAGGCAATGGCAGGGTAGAGAGAGCTCATTGGAGAAATTACACATAGGATATAATCACAGTATCTCACATTACTTATTTTAGGTACATAACTTGATAGGACAATTGGCTCTTCCAAGACTGCTATTTTGTCCTTATTTCTATACCTAGTATGAGCTCATTTGACCCATTTTCATCAGGGAAGAAGCACAAAAGTGTTGTGGGGGGTCTTGGGTCTACCTCTTGGTTTCAGCTTGAAATTGAGTTCCATAGATTTTCAAACTACAACAAATTTCCTGGACTCCACCCCAGTTTAGAAAATTCCATTGTTATTCTCTACACAGGTTATTCTCCATAGTCAGCACTCATCCTTTATTTGGAAGGACAGCTCTATAATCCCTATTTAAGTACTTAAGTCCTTCCTACAGGTCTTGTTTTGATCACTTAACACATACATCCCTCATGTATTGTCCACCTGCCCGCCCCCTCTGTTTTCTTACTTTTCTGTTCTTCCCCCTCCCCCTTTCTTCCTTATTTCCTCTTACTTTTGCTCAGGCTCTTTTCTTACCATCATCACTGTAAAAGGTCAAGCCTGCTGCCTAGCCCATGTCTGTGCTCATTATCAGCACAGCAAAGTCCACCATTGATCTTACCTCTCTCTTCATGGCAAAATGGCTTACAATATAGTACATGCAGGGTTGGAGAGGCAGACTTTCCTCGAAGCATCTTAAAAATCAAATGTAGGGCAGTCATCACATCATATGATGGATAGAGTCTGAACAGGGATGTCGAAATAGGCTGAGACATTGCCAAAGAGAGGCTATTACATATTAGCCCGCCAAATCATCAAGCTTATTTTTAAAAAAATGGCTAAATTTTATAAATTGCTGACAAGCCTTGAACAGAATTTCCAGAGCCAGAGTCCATTTCAAATTCCTTCTCTCTAGCCTTAAGCATCAACTGTACTTGGCAGAACAGGCTGAGAGTTGAAGACCCTGCCCAGTGCAGCCTAATGCTTTCTGTCTGCCAAAAATCCTGGGGTTGACAGTAGCCTGATAACCTGACGGCAATCTGGAGCTTGGCGTAATTGTATAACATGAAGCTCTTGGAAGAACGATGATAAACCCACTTGGCAGACTGCCCCTGCCTTCCTAGTGGTGGAGCATGGGGATAGAAAAAATGCAGAAGGGAGGTGGGAAAGAAAAGCACAAGCATAAGCCCTCCTTGTTGCTTTTGCCTTCAGAAATCAGAGTTGGAGGGCTGAGGATGTGGCTCAGTGGAAGAGCACCAGCCTAGTGTGCATGGGGCCCTGGGTTTAATTCCCAGAACTGCAAAATCAGAGTTAGAGGGTGGGAGCATAGAGATAAATGGGAAAATTCTCACAAGTATCTGTAGAGCAAGGATCCTCAGGAAGTTTTCCTGAGTTGAAACACTTCTGCCAGGTTAAATTCAGAGGTATGGTTTTCAACAGGTGAGCTGCTTCTTTCTTTTCTCTTGTGTCCCAGTGCCTTATATAGCTAGTGATAGAATAAAGCCTTATGCTTTACTGTACTTTAGCATTTCTGTTACTGTTGAATATCTAATAATAAGATCAAACAGTTTAAAGGGATAAGATAACAAAGGGGAAGATTTCACAAAATGGGTACTTTGATATAAGCCTTTTGGTGTAGTAACAATCTCACTGGCAACATAGAACACCTCATGTCATCCCCCAAACCAGGGAGGTAAATAGGGCAGCTGCTATTTCATCCCATTCTACAGATGAGGAGACTGAATCCCAGTGGCTCTTTTGCTCAAGGTTATAGAACAATGATGAAATTGAAACCCATGTTTTCTGATTTGGAAGCACTTGCTTTTTCTGTTGTTTAATGTCTTCACATAGGCTTTCAGCCCCGTTAACAAGGACTTAATCAAAGGAGCTCTTTTCTTGACTAGAGTTATATTTGCCTTAGAGTAGAGTAGAATATATAAATGTTTGGATTTTTTTTCTATGAGTGATATTGGCAGCAAGCAACCATACAGCAAACATGTCAAATGTCCAACAGGGTCAGGCATTCAGTTCAGCTCTGGAACTACCAAGACCAAAAAAAATGATGCCTGTGCTCATGAATTGCTCATTTTTTTATCCCAAGAGAGATGGCCCTGGGAGGAAAAAATAGCATAAAATAATTTAATGGGTACTCTTAGAGATGCACGAACAAGAAGATATGGAAAACCCTGAAGATATAGCATCTAATTCTGCTTACAGGAAATTGAGGAAGATGGTAATGACAGCTATGTCTTTAAGGAAGAGTGGGTTCTGCCAGGTGAAGAAGGCAGAAAAAGTATCCTTGGGAGAGGAGACAACATGCACATGAGGAACATGCACAGTGTGTCTGCAGCATAGTGTATATGACAGGAAGAGGAGGCTGGAGAAGGGCCAATTTGTAAGAAAGCTAAAGAATTTGTATTTTATCATGGAGGCATTAAGCAATCACCAGAGGATTTTAAATAGATAAGGTAACTAGGGGAAGATTCAACAAAAATGTTTTTTTTATATATATATAAACCTTTTGGAACTCAATGTAATTTATTTGAAAATAGATTTTCATACATCTAGAGCAATGGGTCTGAAACTTTAATATGTACCAGAATTATCTGGAAAACCTGTGAAAAACCAGAATTTCTGATTTAGTAGGGCTGGGCCAGGTTGAAGAGTTTGTATACCTAACTAATCCCTAGGTGATGCTGATGTTACTTGACAGGGGTCACCTTTTTGAAAAATGCCCTAGAACTTTTGGGAAGGGCTCTCTGATGGGTGAGGACCTAGAAAGAAGAGCTGTAACTTATGAATAAAGAAAACTTGAAACAAGATGTTTTTTTCAGTCATTTGCCAGACACTAAAATTTTGGCTTTATAACAATCTGAACAAAGGGTTGCAATCTAATTGGATGAAAGATAGATGTATTCCTGAGGCACTATAGCTAAATCTTAGGATCCTTCCTGTAGAGCTAAATGCTCTGCAAAGGAAGCTAACTGTTCATGGCTCCTCACCCTCAGGAATCCATGCTAATGTCCTAGGGAAGATTGGGACAGGCCTTTCTTCAGTGTGCCTCCAGCAGGGTCCTATTGTTTTTGTTCCAGAAAAGACAGAGATACAGTTGAGATACAAGTTGTCATAAATGCTAAGATTTTCACTAAAATGATTCTATCATGTTGGGACAATTTTGGTGAGAGGAAGGAAATATGCAGCAATCATGGATCATCATTATCGTGTGACCAAATTGCCTTATGACTGAGAATCATCTGACAATTAATCAAGTGGAAATAGAGAGAAAGCCAGGAGCTGAGTAATAACAGGAACAGTGTGTAGAGTGGAAATTGGCTCAAGACACTGCAGAGCTTTTGTTTGTTTGTAAAGTAGATGTCTCTCTAGAATTCTTTCTTTCCACCCCTGCTGTAGGGTGTAGAATCCTTTGTCTCCGTTGTAGACAGCCTCTGAACGTGCCAGTGGTGGGTTTCAGACTAGCCTTCCAACATCGGCAGTGACTCACCCTCTCTGACCTTCAGTCTGCACTCCTGTTCCAGGGAGTCTGCTTCATGAAATATTGATGGAGAAGATTACTCTGGAGCAACGCATACAGAATGCTTGATTCTGCTTTGATGTGTTAAGCCAGCTTCCTGCCTTAAAGATTATGAGGCAAAAAATAGCCATTAAAATGAACGTTCTAAGGAGGAATACTCATTTGATTGACACCAGTACTTAAATATGCATGGCAGATTTCAGACCTATCTTCTTATAAGTAACATTAAGCCAGCAGTCCCTGATACAACACCCCAGAGCTCTGGCATGGACCGAATGCTTTGTTTGTAGCACATGGGCAGCACTCTTGTTCACCTTGTTAGTGCAGCCAGCTAATATCTAATGCATTTGTCTCTGATCATGTGTCTCCATTCCATTCTATTATTTTATTTATTTATTTATTTTAGTGGTAGAAACAGATTTTATTTAGAAATGATTGCAATATGGGCAAAGAGACCTTGGTAAAGAACTTAGTGCTCAATGCCAAATATGGCACAAACAAGTGGGGATTTACAACCAAGGAATGGTGGAGGGTGTCAGTGGATGGAAAATTACTAAGAGGAAAAATTACATCAGGGGCAGGGGGATTCTGACTAGTCAGATCTAATAGGATTCTTGCTGAAGGCAGGATAGGGTGATTGGATACCAAGAGTAGTGGATAAGGAATGTGATCAGATATTGAGGGTGTTCAGATATTAAGGATGGATAGATAAGGAGGTGAAGACATCTCTCCACACTAATAAGTAGGTAATGCAGAAAATACAGAAATGCAAAGGTTGAGGCCTAGTTGAGGAAAAGATTCAAAGGAGCCTGACCAAATTTGGTCAAGGAGAGTCATCCTCTTGTTCAAGGACAGAAGAGGCATTCTTCTTTCCTGTGAACCATCTAAGACCGCTTCTTGTTCAGTTTCCTTTTGTTCATGAAGGACCAACTGAACCATCTTTTGAGTCTTGATGATGGTCACTAACTGCCATACTGTGTGACCCTCATCACATGTGATGAGAGGGAAACAATATTTACAGTTTATGATGAGTTTATTAAAACATGGCCCCATTGAAGTCCAGGAGCATCTGTACTCAGAATCCTAAGAGTCACAGTCTGTTCTCACCATTCTTCAAAGGGTATTTATTTTTTACCTGATGGAGCAGGCAGACTAGAGACAAAGTCTCTAGTCTGGGAGACTGGTTGTTACATCCAAGAGTTCATTGATGGCAGTTGCATCCAGATGCAAGCTAAGGTACACAAAACTAGCTGAGCAGTGTGCTTCTCACCAAAGCCAAGTGGGCAGGTGGATGCGATCTGCTGCCAGGTAATCAACCATATGACCCCCTACTGGCAGGCATTGAAGGAAAACGCAGAGAGGAAGTTGCACTTACAAAATATATGCTCCTTTTACATGAAACTGAAACACTGGTTGAGGAACTTCTTCAGCTCAACCTTGCTGAAAACATACCTGCACCAGAATCAGAAGGTGGATAGTTCTACAATGGCTGTCTGCAGGTTGGAGAGTCAGAGTGGACAGTAGCTGCTCAGTCCAAGAAGCTGGAGCCTCAGAAGCAGGACTATGGTACAGCCCCAGTCCTGGATTGAGTCCTGAAAACTCCCTGAGAATCACTGATCAGAGTCTGCTTTGGAAGAGTGAAGGAGCTGCCATCTACTACCCTCAGGTAATCTCAGTAGAAGTCAAAGCACCCACTCAAGAATAAGAATCAAGTTTGTGTCTCTTCACTCCATTCTCTTTAGAGCAATGGTTTTTCGTCTGGTGTGTCCAGGCACACAGGTGGACTTGAACCCATTTCAGGTATAAGCCAATTTTTGATTAGCATAATAATTTTGGCTACAACTAAGTAAAATAATAATAGCAACAATAGCATCAGCAACATTTATTATAACCCTTACTAGGTGCCACACTCCTTTTAGCGCTTAATGTATATTCATTTATTTAATCCTCATGAAAAACCTAGCAGAATACATTCTGTTTCTGGTGCCATTTTTAGATAAGGAACTGCAGTACCACAGAGAGTGTAACTTGCTGAAGGATCCAGGAATAGTAAATGGCACAGCTGGATTTCAGAATCTGTGTTCTATAGCACAGATGAAATAAATGCTCTTCTACTTCCTGTTTGCTAAGATAATTCCTGCTCATCCTTTATGGTCCAGCTCAACTGCCCTCTTCTTGGCCACTCTTCTCTGCCTTTTTCCAATCCTTTCCCTAAAGAAGAAATTGCTGCTTTATCTGTGCTCCAGAGGCATCTCATATGTACCCTGATAACAATGCTTATCCCACCATTGGTGTTTTTTGATGCATTAATCATCCTGCCAGTTTGGGAGGTCGGTCTACTGACATATGACTTTTTCATACTTGTGTTCTTTCACTCTGCAAGGTCTAAAGGGCTGGAAATCATCTGTTATTCTTGTTGTGGAAATTCTAATCTTTGATGTGTAGTTTTTAGAGAGAAATTATCTCTCACTTAAAATATATTTTGAAAGCCAATTATTTGATTTTTTATTTCTATTTCATTCAATTATGTAAACAACGAGCCAGACATAGTGGCACATCCCTGTAATTCCAGCTATTTGAGAAGTTGCAACTGGAGGATTGCAAATTCAAGGCTGGCCTGGGCAACATAGCAAGACCCTATTTCTTATAAGAAAAATACAGGGTTAGAGATAGAACTCTTGACTAGCATGTTTAAGGACCTGGGTTCAACCCTCAACACTGCAAATAAAAAAATAATTAAATAAAATAAATTAAGATAAAATAAAACACAGTATGCAAAAAAAAATGTTAATCGAATGCCTAAAGGTTCTTGTTTTGTTTTGTTTTGTTTTTTGGTACTGGGGAATGAACAGGACCACTGAGCCTCATCCCCAGCCCTATTATTTGTTTTATTTAGAGATTTAGAGACAGGGTTTCACTGAATTGCTTAGTGCCTCGGTAATGCTGAGGCTGGCTTTGAACTTGCAATTCTTCTGTCTCAGTGTGCCATTGGGCACGGCTTGAATGCTGTGCTAGGTGTAGGAATACAACAAGGTGGAGACGCCTTATGGATCTTAGAGACTAACAGGAGACAGTTACTTAGTTACGGTAGCAGATAGCAAGTACAGTAATAAAATATAGCATTGAAACTAACATGGTTGAGGGACAAGTCAGGTTTCCTTAAGTTAATAAGGTCTAAACTGAGACCTAAAAACTGAATAAGAGTAAGTCAGGTGAAGAGTGGGGAAAATTATATTCAGGGCTCTGACATACCTACAAAACAGCAACATTCTTGCCCACTGGCACATTCTAATAGTCTTTGAAGGCTCAAATAAGATTTGCTTTTCTCCAAATACTTTCTCTGAATATGTTAGCTGTATAACTTATTTTTACTGAACTCCTACATTCAATAATGTTTTAAAATAAATGTGAATTTCAGGGAAGTGTTCCACATTGACAGCACTGAGTTATTTTATTTAATATTCAAAACAACCTTGCAAATTGGTTATAAATATTTCCATTTTCAAATGAAAAAACTGATGCTGGCCGAGCTTGTGCAATTTTCCTAATATCTCACAGTTATCTTAATATCATAAGAGCTAAGGTGAGATTTGGATTTGAAATTTAGATCTGTTTGAATAGATTTAACCTTCACAACAGTTCTATTAAGTAGGTATTATCATCCCCATCTTATAGATGGAGAAACTGAAACCCAAAAATAATTGGCACAAGGTCACAAGCTCCTGAATATTAATATCTACATTCCAATTCATGTCTGTTTTTTCCAGATATCGTGCTTTGAAAGGCTGCTAAGATGGAAAGCATTTCCAAATACTCCCCCTTATCTTAGCACATATGGCCCCTCTGCACTGGCCCCTCTGAGACACTAATAGGAGGTGCCATTGTGACTCCAGAAACTCCAGACTGTTGCTACTGCAAGGTGTTCCCTCCATGGACCAATGGCCTTATCAGCACTTATAAGCAAAGCAGAATCTCAGGTCCCACCCTTTTTGCAATCAGATCCCAGGTAATCCCAGATCATACATATTTGAGCTGGAGAAGGTCTCATCTAGAGATGAGATCATGCCTTAGAAAGGTCCTTGCAATGATAAATTGAATTCTTAGCCTTCTGGGTTTACAGCCCAAGAACAGGCCAGTTCTGGGACTGTTTAGTCTTTCAGGGAGAATCCTGGGGCTCTGCACTGAGCCAGATTTTCTTAATGCCTTCTAGAAGGTCCTAGCTGCCTGTGAAAACATTTGGGCTCTTTGAGCAGTTGTCCAACATCTAAAAGGGCTCTCTAGGACTGCTATTGCCTGTGAACTGAATGTTTAGCTTGTAGGCTTTAAGTTACGGATTGTAATAAAGTACACATAAAACTACATGTTGATTTACAACATTTGAGGTACAAAGAAAAAAAATACTCTTCCCACATTATAGAAAGAACTGGAAGAGCCAAATAACATAATTATGTTCTTGTTCATGTGACTCCCTTGTCTGTGTTCCAGCTAAGGAAAGTCCATATCACTACTGTGTTATAATGAAATCTGTTGTCTTTATTTTTACAGTTGACCATTCCTACTCATTTTTTTGTGGATACATTTATTCATGAACATTTATTGAATGCCTGTAGCAATAATTACCATTCACTGAGAAAATTATAGTTTATATTTATTCATCAGTACAGCAAAGCCTCTGAAAGGCCATATGATTGTCACACAAGGTGGTAACAAGATAATTTAACTTACTTAAAAAATATCGGTCCTATGTCCTTTTCAACTGGAAAGGACCTCAAAAACAGTGCTGCTCATGGCGCTGCGTATAATATAGTACTTGCTGCTGAATGTGGTAGAAGCACAAGAAATAAAAGTTGGATTAGATACAGCAGGGTACTAGAGGGACTCAGGTGGCCTTCTTTGGCTTTGATCAGATTTTCAAGTTTATTTATCCTGAGTATGAATCTGTTCTACTAAGGGATTATTGAGTGGAGTGTGTACCTATGTATGTGTATATGTATGAGAGAGAAGGAGAAAATTCTGTGTGTGTGCTCATAAGTCTGTATAAAGACCAAGACCAAGAGGTTTGTTTTATTTCTATTTCTTGTGGGAAAGAGACTCATCTCCACACTCCAAGTGCCAGAGTTGACAGCAGATATTTAACATTCATTTTTTTTTCCCTGAAGTTTAGTCTATAGGGCTGAAAACTGTGGTTATAATGTTAAACAATTTAAGTGCACCATTCCTGTGCCAAGTTAACATGACAGGTGTGGGGTCCAGAGATCCTCTCCTTCTTTTCTAAAATTAGATCATGACTAATTGAAGAGTTTACCACTTGGGGTGACTGCAAGTTTTCCAAACTGGCATGATCTATGGCTCTGAAAAGACAATCAGCTCTGGGAATATCTATGCAGTTCGCCTATAGGGGGCCTGTAGAACAAGCAAGCAAACATGGAAAGAATTAACTGTTTTAAAACTTGAGTTTGTTTTGGATTTTGTGGGTGTGTTATTTTGCTTAGAGGTCTGTTTTCATATGGCGTAACTAAAAGGTGAATTCAAGCCCTGGAGGTAGCAGCTGTGTCCTAAGATGAAGGGTGCTGTGCTCATCTTCTCAGAGCCAAGAGACTAGCCTCCCGGTGAGCGCAGCAAGAAAGGAAAACCCCTGCTTTGCCCTTCTGGATGCATTTTCCTTTTCTTCCTTTTGCTCCTGCAATGATTCAAAATATGAGCTTCACTTTTCAAGGAGAGGAAGTCTAGGTCATATCCTGTGTGCACAGGCTGACAGATGCTCATTCTCATTTGCTTCTTATCTCAGGTTGTGTTATAACCTTAGTTGTTTATATAACTTATTCATTTAATCATTCGACAAGTATTTGCTAGGTTTGCACGTTCCCAGCACCATGAGTGGTGAGGGGGATGGAAGGTGAGTGAGGAGCCACCTTTTCTTCCCAAAACCTTCAGTTCCACTAAGGAGAGAGACCCATGGATGTAATAATGGAAGATTAAAAAGAGGCTTCTATAGAAACAAAGAAATATGTACAGAGGAAGGAGCAATAAGTTTTATGTAAGAGAACTGAGGGGCCATTTGAGCTGAATGTTAAAGGATGAGTTTGAGTCTGTTGTCCAAACCAAGTCCTTCTCTCATTCGGTGTTATGCTACTCTGGTGGAAATCATGACACATCAAAATATTATTGTATCATGTTTTCTTTTTCTGTTAGGCAAACATCTCTGCTGCCAGTTATACAAATGCTTGATAATTTCTCTTCAGAGAAACAGGAGAGTGTGAAATGAGAGGTCAAGGTTAGGCTTTGGAGTTGGAAAGATAGGAATCATGGCTTTGCCATGGACAGTTTCAAGACTTTAGGAAATTTCCTTAATCATTCAAAGCCCTTATTCCCGCCTCTGGTAAAATGGGTTCATAACACACATCCCATAAGACCTGTGTGGGGGTTCAGTAAGATAATGAGTGAAAGGATTCAGTCCATTGTCTGGAAAGGACTCAGCAGATATAGTGATTATTACTCCGAGATGAATTTTAGTACCTCCTTCCTGTTTCTCTACCTATTAGATTCTGATGTAAGCACCTGCCTTCAAGAACATCCTTCAAGATGATCCTTCAAGAACGTCTTTGTCTTTGTCTAGGAGGTTGATATAATGTACCTGGATTTAATGGTTTCTAATTTCAATTCTAATTAGAGGTTTAAACTTTGGAAGTTTAACAAGTTGAATTATTTTACAACAATGCAATTTATACAACACGGACAAGATCATAAATTGATTTGCTAAGTGATCAAAGCAAACATATGCAGCTCATAATACCACCATAAATAGACTATATAAATGTAAGTGAGCTTTTATCAATACCTTCTCACTTGGGGAGTTGGTAGCAGATTGATGACCAAGACTAAATAAAACAAATTTGTGTAGTCCAGGTTTTTGGCCTCTTAGCCTTTGGTCAACTTTTTTAATAGGCCATGTTATCCTCATTGATTTCATTCATCGGGTTGGCCACTATGTCTTAAGGGTATTTTTATTCCCCTTAGTAGGTTACTATAGCAACACACATTCCATTTTACATACTTGTCATAAATAGCTTCATTCATTCATTTATTCAATCATTGTTTAAGTACTGAACATATAGAAAATACCAATGGCTGGGGAAGCAGGTGACTTCTTGTCCTTAAAGAGCTCACAGTTTGGTGGGAAACCAGAAAAGATACCCAGTCTCTACAGCCCAGCATGGCAGTGCTCTAAGGGAGGTAATGCCTAATAGATGCTGATAGAGGGGAGGATGGAATGAAGAGAGATACCCTCCACAGTCGAGAAGTCAGGAAAAGTTTCCCAGGCAGAGCCCTAGGAAGAACTAGCTAGGCAAGAGAAAGAAAAGCATATTCCAGGCACAGGGGCCAATACAGGTAAAAATCTAGAGTCTGAGAAGTATGACTTACACACATGTGAAGCAAGTCAGTGGGTCTAGTGGACTCCGGATCCTGCAGGGGACAGTATGATGAACACTACAACATGTTATAAGGCTCTGTTGAAAGGTATAGGAGGCTCAATTTTCTGCTTTAGAAAGATAACTCTGGCAGCATTCTACAGAAACAAGAAGCAGCTATTACCTCTTTTCTTCCTCGCTGTCAGTTTTCTATTTTCATGATGCTATTGTCTCTTATTTTTTTCTCTTTTTCTCCAAACAATGTTTTTTTTCACCCCCTGCTTTCCATAAAAAAGATTATTTTTTTTAAAGAAAAAAAATGTAAATCTTTATTTTTCTTACACATTGTATAAAATTATACAGAAGAGGATTCCACATGTAGCCTTCCAGAATTCAAAATTGGATTGATTTTTTTCTTAATATGCAATTTAGAACTCATATCTTCTTATAACCAATGGAAGGAGGACGATAGTTGGATTAAGATAAACTTGGTTTAAAATATTAATGACTAGCTCTGTACTCCTTCACAAATTATTTCTTTTGTCCTTCCTTTCATTTTTCTGGAAAATAATAACATGAAGTTGTACGAGGAAGAGGGAGAACTCCAAAGGAATTGGAAAAATAGTTGCCAGAGAGGTAGTGGTTTTTAGAAGAATAGAAATTGCTTTCGGTATTACAAGCAGTTAAGGGGTTGGATACAGGAGGATGGATACATGTGAAAGCCCAGAGGAGCTAAGGTCACTTGCTGAAACACTCCTTTCTGTGCATTGGAGACACGTTGCTCTCCTTCCTAGGCTGGATGTGGTTATTATTTTTATTGCTGCTGCTGTTGTTTTGATTTCCATTTGGCATCCAGTTTCCATCCCAGCCCCTTTCTATATGTTCTCCTATGTCCCAGGGACTATAAGTCTAGGCAACTACATTTCCCAGCATCCTTTGCCAGTAGGTTCGGTTTTAGCTCCACCCATGTGTGAGATCTGGGAGGTAGAGAAGAAACCATTTATTATTTACCCTCCACATGGGAGGTTCATGGAACCTGCAGCATTCTCTTGCTCTCATTCTCAACACACTCAATTTCTAGGTGTGGTCACTGTAAGAGTTTTTGCAGTTTCCTAATTTTCAGAAAGATAGTAAATCTGAAAACAGCTTTCCATACTTGTTTTTTTTTTTTTAAATGGGTCTGTGAATTCACAAATGGATTTTAATGGATTTGTGAATTCACATCTTCCTATTTCAAATACCTAAGGTGCTGTCCCTTTTCCTAGCCAAATATCAACTGAAAACTACCTGGCAACTACTTTTACCCTTCTCCAACCATTGAAAGTTGGAGGTTCTCAGGGCTTTGTCCTAGACCCTTTTTAAGCTATACTCCTTGAGTAAATTCAGTCCTAAGTCTTTATTTCTTAAAATCCAAGTATGCCCCAAGTTATATCTGAAGCCCAGACGTACCTTTGGGATACAAATTCACATATCCACTTTCCTTAGTGAGTCCACTTGACTGTTTCACAGACTCCTCAAACTCAAACTGAACTCGTGATCTTCCTCTTGTCCTTTACCCTTAACCACCTTTGACTTCAGTGTTCTCTTTCTAAGAAAATGAACTCTCCCTTCTCCTGTGGCTTAAGCTACAAATCTGAGCATCATTCTTGACCTATCCTTCTCCCTCAGTTCCCACACAATTAGTAATAAATCCTGGATTTTACCTGTCTCTGATAGTCAGCTTTTGTAGCTGTGACCAAAATACCTGACAAGAACAAGTCAGAGGAAGAAAGATTTGTTTTGGCTCATGGTTTCAGAGGATTCAGTCCATGGTTGGACGGCTTCAAGGCAGAAACATCATGGTGGAAGAGCATGGTGGAGGAAAGTTGCTTAGCTCATAACCACCGAGAAGTAGAAACAGTGGTGGCAGGGTGATTGTGGAGGACCAGGGATGGGTACAATCCAGGTCGACACCCCTGTGACCTACTTCCTCCAGCTATGCCCCACTTGCCTATAGTTAACACCCAGTAGTCCATTCAAATTATTAATCCACCAAATGGATTGATCCACTGATGAAGTTAGAACCCTCATGATTCAATCACTTTTTAAAAGCTTCAGCTCTGGACATCACTGCATTGCTTAACACAGGAGCTATTGCAGAACATTCCAGACCCAAACCATAACAATGTCCCTGTCATGAGCCTGACCTCTCTCTCTCTCTCTGTCCTCACAGCCACCACCTTCTTCTGATTGGCATTGCTGGATAGGTGGAGCCTCCTTACTGGTCTCCCTTGTCCTATGTCCACTCATTTCAGTTCACTGTACACACTAGGACAAGAGTCATCTTTTGACAATGTAAATTAGACTGTGTCATTTCTTGTTTAAACCCTTTGGTGGCCTCCTGTTGCCTTTATGGTAGTTGTACGCCCTTACCTGGCCTTGCCAACCCTGAGGAGTTCCTGTTCCTCCCCAGCCGCCCCTCCCACCAGTCTCTGACTCTCGGCTGCCTTCAGATCCTTCTCTGCCTGGAATATGGTCTGCTTTTCTCCCATCAAATTCCCGATCCCCCTGTTTTAGAGATCTCTTCCTCAACTCAAGGAATTAGAGTAGTTCCCTTACTAGTCACTAAAACAGCAACATGTCTCTTCTCTTAGTAGTCATGCCAGGATAGTCACTTGTTGTAAGTCTTTTTTTTTTCCCAGCTAGAATGCAAATTGTGTGAGAGCATAACACCTTTCTGTCTTGTTCATTATAGTATTTCAGTTCCTGGAGCAAAGAAGATATTTAGTAAATATGTATTTATTGAATTACTATTCAAATTAATAATAAGAAATAAGCATTTATTCCTTCCCCTCAACTCCTCTCTTCTTCCTTTTTTTCTTTCCTCTCTCCTTCCATTCTGTACAAAGGTCAGTACTGTTTGCCTGTCCTGCTGCTGCTGTTTTTCTCTGTTCTCTCTCTTTTCCCCACTTCTTCTCTTTTATCCTAGGGTATCCAGTATTCACACGGACATTAGTGAGTGTTAGCTCAGTTTCCTTCTCTGCCTTCCTGTGGCTCTTTTGTCTCTCAGTTTCTCTAAAAGGGAAACCAGTTTTTAACCTCTCAGTATGCCCCATAGTTGAGGTTGGAAGGGATGGATTTCCAGCAGAACACAGATGGGTCTCCCAGAAAGATAATAACCTCTATCTCCTGTTGCACTGTCTTCATCTTGAAATGGCCTTCCTCAATCTCAGAACTGGCCATCAGTCAGATCTTGGTGCCCACTCCAGAGCAAGGAAGATGAGTAGACATATGACTTATTTATACCCTGTCTCATTTCCAAAATTATATAAGAGAACATTATAAGATTAACATATTGGGAAGAAATATTGGGTCCCTTGGAAAAGAGAAGGAAGCAAATATACTGAACCACCTGAGAACCAAAATAATTAAATCAAACCTCCCTGGCAGCCAGAGCAAACAGGGAAACTACATAAACAGTAATTTTCATTATCAAAAGGGAGCAAACATAGCTATTCACCAGAGGAACACTTTAAGAAACACCATCTGGAGGTTTTTCTTTCTTATCATATGTTGCATTTACTGCACATTGTATGTTCAATTCAATTTGATACACACTTACTATATACTAGATATTCTGTTCAATTACATAAATATCTTTTCAGCACTGACCACAGGTCAGGCATTATACCAGGTAATAAGGATTCAGAGATAAACAAGACATCGTATATATTCTTCCAGATGTAATATGAATGATTAAAAATCCAAGTATCTCATGGCTTTCTTTTGTTTTGCAATCACTTGGCAAATATATTTACTCTAAAATTACATAGAACTGATTTATGCATGGTCTAAATTATGAAGTCTTTTTCTCCACCCCTCACTGAGTCCTAGATTGCTCCACTCTAAAACCATGGCTCTTTTTTTTTTTTCTAAAGGATGTAATCTCACTATATTAACTTAAAATTTGTGCTCCTCCTGCCTCAGCCTCCCAGGTAACTGGGGTTACAGGTATGTCCCACCATCTGCAGCTAATTTTATTTTATTTTATTTTTTTAAAGAGAGAGTTAGAGAGAGAGAGAGAGAGAGAGAGAGAGAGAGAGAGAGAATTTTTTAATATTTATTTTCTAGTTTTCGGCGGACACAACATCTTTGTTTGTATGTGGTGCTGAGGATCGAACCCGGGCCGCACGCATGCCAGGTGAGCGCGCTACCGCTTGAGCCACATCCCCAGCCCCAACTAATTTTATTTTGTTGATGTTGTTTGGTTTGTTTTTGTGGTTCTTAGAACCCAACTTAGGGCCTCCCAATTGCCTAGCATGAGCTCTCCACTGAGGTACCTCCCTAGCACCATAGTAATCTTTTGAAAATTCAAATGTGATCATGTCATGACTTTGGTTTTGATGTTCCCTACCACTACTGCTTTGGATCCCAGACACTTTCTTGTTGGTGGAAGGAAGTGGCTTTTGTGGAGTGGAACATGTAGTATTATCATCTCTTTCTTGGAAGAAACTATCTTTTCAAAAAGAGTAAGGGTTGATCTCAGAAAGGACAAGTAGTTATACCCCAAAGCTAAATTTTCTTACTCTGTAGTTTTCCTAGGTACTAACTCTCAATTTTCACCTCCAGGGGGACCCAGGTTTCTGGAATCATACACGCATACATGCACACATGCACACACACACAGGCTTGGAGTTTTCTCTTTTCTTTGTGGGTTGTCAGCATGGCTTCTCTTAGGGTTTTCATCGTAGTTATTATTGAGCTCCCAAGGGTCAGATCTTTTCCTGACAAACCATAAAACTGCATTTTCTAAAACAGGCAGGTAAGTTGCAATCCTGTGTGGTCCTTTTTTTTTTTTTTTTTTTAATTGCTCCATCAGTAATCCAATGACTATGAATCTGAGGAAAAGCATTCCCAAAAAGAAAATCAGTTCTATGATGGGGTTCTGCTTCTACAGAGTAAAAATCTTGTCTCCTCCCACTCTGTCACTTCAAGGAAGCCAAACAGAGAGCTTGCTTGTGTCTCCTATCCCCTGGAGTCTTTGAGGGCATTGAGGCTGGTGCTGGACCTGTGACCAAGAAGTCTGAAAGTGCAAGGCAGGAGGACCCCAACAGAGAGAGTGTGGAGTAAAACTAAAGGCTCAGAGGGGACTTCTACATAATAGCTGGGGAGGAACAACCTCCCATATAGGGACCAGAAGTGAGAAATCCTGGGAAATAAGAGGGGATATATCTGAAGAAACCAGAGAGAGATAACTTTAAACTATGTTAATACCAGTCTGCATTACACCACCAGATATTTAAACATCAAAGAAACCCAATGCAAGTTTCCTTCATGTCAGTCAAATAAGACCTTCCTGCCTCCATTCCCCTTGCCACCACTTCAGTCCTGAATGAGCCAGATAAGGCTTGGTAGGAGCTGCTCCTCAGAGGAGGAGATGGGGAACTAAGAAAGCCAACCCCCTGCCCCATCCCATTGCAGACTTCCCACCTCAAGCAGCTCTAAATTAGGAGAGAGAAACTTCAATTTTGAATGATATTGAGGGTTTTAATTGTTACATGGATTGGACATATTAATGGCTAAATATCTGACTTCTTGCAATTCAAAGCAAACAGGAAAATTTGTTATCGAATAGTAACTGAAAATTTTGTGCCTAAGATTTCATAAAGGGTCAGGGGAAAATCTAGGTCTATGAAATGTTTGCATGGGCTGTATGGGAAAGAAAGCTGAGCATCATCACCCCTACAAATCCAGTTTGTTCAAGGTATGCTTGGACAGCCTTAGTCCCTGGGTCACTGTCCTAGTCTACAACTCACAGTGCCATTTTTGGCATCTTCAATACCTATATTGTGACAGTTTGGATGATTGTCCATCAAATATTCACTCTCTTCCCCTTTCCTTTCCCACAGAGGGCAGAGTAAACTCTGAATGATTGGGATTGAGTCTGGCATGTGAATTGTTTTGGCAATGCAGTATTTGAGGACATGGTGAATATACTTGCATAATTCAGTTTGGCTCTTGCCATAGTGGTCTGCTTGAGATGAGTATGCCCCCAAATAGCTAGAGCCCCTTCAGGTCAGGCCCTGGAACAAAAGCATGTGCTGAAGACCTGAACCAAACCCAATAGACTACTCTACTGGGCCTGACACAGATTAGCTAACTAATCTGCAGACCTGTGAATATGACACTAAATGTTGCATGTCATCGAATTTGGGGGAGGTTTATTACACAGCACTGTGATAGTAACAGCTGACTAAGTTGTATGTAGATAAGCTCCACAGCCCCTTAGATCTCTGAATTCCTTGACTTTAAGGTCTTTTCTTCCTTCTCACCTTAGCTGCCCATTTCCACAATCAGATTTTAGACTATCAATGCTATCAGTAACTGCATCACCTTGATAAGCTGATTTTTCAAGAGTCTCCCTCTATGACCACCTTCTTTCAGCTTACTTACTGAGCTCACCTACCTCTTCTCACACAACATGACTTTATGTGACTGACCCTCTGGTGCCTTGATGTCACCACTTTTTCACATACTAGCATCCCTATCATTTCCTCATTTCCCACCTAACCCAGCTTACATTTCATGCTCATCATGGTAATAACTCCTTTGCAAAAGAATAATTGCTAGCACCTACATAGAGCTTACAATGGGCACTGTTCTAAACACTTTATATGTGCCCTTAAGTTCTCTCCAAAACTGAGTCTTGACCAAAGACATGCATACTTGGAGTTTATGTGAGAAATGATCCCTGGGGGTAGGTGTGAGGGACAAGAGAAACAGAGAGGGAGAGAAACCCAATGCACAGATGCTTATTAATTGCTACCACCAGGGGCAGATGGCACGTGGCAGGAAACCTTAATAAATGCTTCTCAGAACTATCCACCCCAAGGGAAATGGGTGTACATATATTCACAACTCCTATTCATCCCAGGTCAAGGGTAGGCTCATGGCTTTAATTCTCCTGCACTTCTAGAGGATCACATCCAGAGCTCTGGAGTTCAGAGTGACCTCCACTGTGGCATCAGAGAAGCAATGGGCAAGAAACAGTAGGTATTCAAGGGGATTAGAAATGAGGTGCTGTCAAGTTGCTCCTAGGTGAAGCTGGTCAGCTGTTGAAGGGAACCGGTTATTCTAGCAGAACCTGAAGGCAGGGAAGGCTCCCCAAAGAATTGAGTAGTGCCAAAAGGTGGTATACACTCATTCAGTCACCACAGCAATCCTGTTGACTAGATACCTTTATACTAGTCCTATTTTTCAGATGGCAAAAATGAGGCTCAGAGGCTAAATAACCAATACAAAGCAAAGCTGGATTCAAACCCAGGCAGTCTGGTTCCAGAGTCTGTTCCCTTAGCTACTACTCTCTATATCTCTCAATTTATGCATATCATCAGCTTCTTTGCCCTTTCCCCCTCCCTTTCTTGTTAGGCAAATGACTTTATAAGTTTTAATACAAAGTCAGATGAAGCCATTCCAGGCATTCAAAATTCAGTGGAAAACCATTTTAAATATTGACAACAATTATATCATCAAAAGAACATGAAAGACTGCAAGATTATATTAAGTTGGAAAGAAAAAATATTTTTGTAGCTCAAGGCTCCCTGTGAATTTGAGGTTCTTTAGAGTTAAGAGAAAAATAAATGTACAGATATCAAGATCAAAATCAAAAGAAGAGCAGGGTGGACTTACAGTCCTCCTAGGGAGACAGAGAATTAGGTCATGTGACCCATGCCACTCCTCCTGAGATGACTCTCTCCCATCCTGCTCACTTTAATAGAGCAACTTTGCTTATTTTGGATTCTTCCTATTTCCACCACCAAATCTACCAGCCTACCTACAACTCTACCTACACAGTCTGCCCTTCTGGAATAAACTAACTCCTGGGATTTAGAATAAATTCTGAGCCTCCACTATCTCTTTGATCTCTTCTTCTATCACCACATCATTCTCCAGCAACAGGGACATTTGTCCTATCACCCAATCCTCAGACTCATGTCAACCCAAAGTCTGTAGTCTTATGGTCCCTCTCTCTGGAAGGCTTTTCTTAATGATCACAAAGTTTGAGTTTGAGCATGCAGAGCTCAGCTCAGATATGGCTATCTCAGACCTTTTCCTTACCACCTATCTGAAGTGTCATCACAACTCACTCTGCACTCCTTGCAGTGTAGGGTTTGTCCCTAGCTTAGAGAAATGCCTGTGGTCACTGGTTGATGTCTGAATTCCCATGGAAATATGAGGTCTTACCTGGACAAGTGGGAGAGATCTGTCTTTTTCACTCTATTTAGTTTCTCATAATATACAATAGTATCATATTATTATAGTATCTATGTAGTAATTTTGTAGTGCTATATAATAACTATATAATAATTTATAATGTTATTAATATTGTACATTTACATATTGGTGATTATACAGTGATGTCATGATCACATTAAAAATAATTGAATATAACTTTAAGCATGAGATGGGAAATGAAAGTAAAGACAGAGTCCACTTGTACATTTTGGGGAGAAAAATGTTGAAACTATTGGCTTCATTATTGTATAATTGAATAATATCTTACTACAATTAAAATATAATAGAATGTTTTCTAAATAAACTAACCTTCCTAACAAGGTGTGGTTATTATTCTATTCATTTTATAGGTGAGAAAATAGAGCTAGGGCCAGTTCTCAGAGCTAAAGGGACACTTGAAGATTTATTCAAACCCCATACCCTTCCCTTGGGCTCCTGTTTTGACGCCAAACATAATTCCTTTACCTATTCTGGCTGCCTCTTATTTCCATCCTGCTGAAGCCCATATTGCAATGAATGGATGACAACTGTGAATGACCCAAGCCCAGCTCCTGCCTTTCCAGAGCATGTTGTCTACACTGCTGGTCACACCTCAGATTCCAAGGGGTTGCCTGACATGCTCTTTACCTCTCTTTTACTGACATGAATGCTCTAGTGGCCAGGGACCTTGTCTGGAGAGCCATTACTCTCTCCTCAGAACACAGAGCCTTGGGAGCACTTGGTTTCTTGGGTAAGTTACTGAGAGAGAGGGTCACTGGGTGTTGGGAGCTGAAATCAGCCACTGTACTGCTGACAGCTGTACTGTAGGATGTTCAAGGACAAGGGGCAGATCTGGAAACCTTCTCCAGCTCTGAAGACAGATAAACTAAAAGTTATCATTGATTAGATTTATCTTATTTTTAGGAAAAAAAATATTAAAATAAATTACTAAATGCTTATTTTAAATACTCAGATTTATTGATTTATTTCATATACCATACAATTCACCCACCTAGAACATTTCTACCTCACTCAAACCCAAGCTCGTTAGCAATCATCCCTAGTTCCCCTCACTCCAGCCTCTAGAAATCACTAATTTTCTTTCTGTATATAAGGATTTGTTTATCTGGGATATTTTACATGGAAGGAATCATACAATACGTGGCTTTATGTGACCAGCTTCTTTCACTCAGTATGTTTTCATGGTCATGTGTGCCGGATGATGCTCTAAGGCACGTTACATCTTTATTCTTTATATTTTATCTCTCCCACCTTCCCTGGATGCTCTGGCCCTGAGTGATGTCTGCCTCTGTCATTGAAGCTTCCTAGCCTATGAGCATTCATGGTTCATTTGCTCTGTTATTTATTTTTCTCTCCTTGCACATTTTAATTCTGGGTATCATATCATTTGTATCATTATGACCACACAGGTATTTTCCTAGTAGGCCCCTGCTGACAGTGTGCACTGACCACTGGGTGTCACAATGATTTCCCTGCGTGCTGTGAGATTCAGAAGCCTCCAAAGATAGTCAGAATTCTCAGAAGCTAAATGCTAATTGCATTCCACATTTGAAACTTTTCAGGTGCTGAAACCCCAGATGGAGGAAGCCAAATAGAACATTTGTGTTGTGAGAAAGACTGATAAGCATTCCCTGGATGACCCTTGGGTTTGGCTTAGCAGGACTCCTATCCCTCGGCTGCAATGACTCACTGGCTTTAACTGACAGCTGGGACAATTGTGGGTGGGCGAGATAGATGCAGTCACCCAGCCAGACACCAAACAGCTGGGCTTTGATTATTTTCAGGGAATGTGTGAACAAATCTGATGGTTTGATGAGTTTTTATCATTGGCATCTGCTGGCCTTTCCCTCTCTGCTGGGGCAGTGAATCCAGCAACTAGATTAGTTGTTAATTGTCAGCCATCACCTTAGTCACAGCGTGGAGAACCATTTTCTAAGGGGAAATGATCCCACTCCTGGATGGGGACTGCTACAAGAATAATTTTTTGGCTCAAGGAACTATTATTTGGAGCATTCTTTTCCCATTTTTGAGGGCTCCAGAGTTTGAGATCTCAGGCATTTCAGTCAAACAAACAGTGACTTGGCAGGGTTGTTTTGGTCTTTCCTATGTCACTTTGTTTTTGAATTTTCCTTAACACTGCTCAGCCCTCTCTCCTCATGATGATACCTAAAGCCAACCACTCATTTTCAGCATCAAGTTATAAGTATCTGAATACAAGTGTAGACTCTTTTTAAAAATATTTTTAGTTGTAGATGAACACAATATCTTTATTTAAATTTTTTATTTGTATATGGTGCTGAGGATTGAACCCTGTGCCTCACACATGATAGACAAGCACTTTACTAGTGAGCCACAACCCCAGCCCACAAATGTAGACTCTTTTATCTATGAGTTATATGCTGTATGACCTATGTACATGTATATACAATAGTTTATATTTGTAGCTATTATCCTTGCAGAAATAGTCCCATGATATTTCCCCTTAGAATGAGATGAAAAAAGTGAGATCAGGGGCGGGGGTTGGAGTGGGGGAACAACTTACTTGTAGGCCAAGTACTTAGATTGAAGGACTGGTCTAAGAGCACTTCTGCCTGCCAATCTTTTTTCCCCTTGCCCTACACAGTGACTGAAATTCTTCTATCAATTCCTAAGTTTTAAGATCCTTTAATAGAAATAATCTTGGTGTGGCTAGGACCTTGATTAATTTTTTAACCATAAGTGATCTAGAAAAAAAAATTAAGCTCATTAAAGGCTTGATAGGCATGTTTTCTTATATCATGAACTATGAGAGTATTGGACCTTTATGTCTTTTTCTTGGGTGAACCAGGTTAGAGGGTAAAATAAAGATGGAACAGGACTAAGCAGTTTGGGAGGCTGAGAGAGGAGGATCATTTTAGCCCAGGAATTTAAGGCCAGCCTAGGCAACATGGTGAGATCTCTTCTGAACAACAACAAAATATTGAAAAGAAGAAGAAAGATTTGGAAGCATGTTACCATTCTCTAATCTCACTGGAGATCATCATGAACTTGTATCATTTTTGCCAGTCAGTATCTAGTCTAGTTAGAGCACTCTGATTTTGTTATGAGAAAACCACTGCCTCTCATTAGATTTATGTCTATTGAGAGTCAAAGTGCTTACCCTCTGCTGTACAGGACTGAGGCAACCAAATACACCCTTCTTTTTCCTAGATCTGGATTCTGGAAGAGATGTAAACATAAACAAACAAGCAAACAAAACAAAACAAATATATAGTTGGATACTGTACCCAAGGGCAGCTTCAGCTTCTTATTAGGTCCTGCCACCAAGATTCCCAGAGATACTATAGTTTCTGTCTGTTCTGAAGTACAAATTTTTCTTCATTTGTGTTAATTACCCCTCATCCTTCCAGATGGTTTCATTTTTATATAAATTAGGCTGAGTTGGTTACTGCCAGTTGCAGTCAAAGGATCTCCCTGATGGTGGGTGCATCCTATGAGGGCTGTGTAGGTGGGAAGCAGGGAACTGGCCCTGCGAGAGCTCAGGGTAACACACCCTGGAAGAAGGGAAAAGGACACTGAGAGAAGAAGAGAGGCATCAAGGGCACCCCTATCCACCCAGAATTTACTCTGGATGAAAATCACATTTGTCTTTTAAAAGCTTTCTCCCTGTCAATCAAGATATTACCTCCCTTTCTGCCTACCCCAAAGATCCAACTGAAAAAAGTGCTTTTTGGTGAAACAACAAAACAGGGATTTCTGCTAAATTCATTCATTCCACAAATATTTGCCCAGCACCTGACTTAGTATCAAGAATTCAAAGATGAACAAAACAGCCCTTGTGCTACAGAGACATAAGGTCTAGACTATCATGGTCACTAGCCATATGTGGATATTTATATTTAATCAAGATCAAACCTTTTAAAATTTATTTCCTCAGTTGTTGTAACCACATTTCAAGTATTCCAATAGTCAGCACGTGTCTGGGTAGCTACCACTTTGGACAGCAGATATATGACTTTCATTCATTGCAAAAATTTCAGTTGGACACTGCTGGTCTATCCAGGTAAAAGGAAGGTATAATAGAGAGTACTATGCACCACAACAGGTGTAAACCAGGGTATTAGAGGATCCCACAGGATCTGACCCAGACTTAAGGAGTCAGGGAAGTCTTCCAGAAGATAATGATATGTAACTTGAGACCGGGGGATTAAGTTGGAGCATATAGGTTGGAGGAAGGGCAAGCCTTCCAGGCAAAGAAACAGCCTGTATTAGGACTCTGAGTTGCCCAAGGACAAGCTGAAGTAACTGGACAGGAAGAGAAGCCCTCAGTATCATCTACCTCCTCATGCTTGGTTTCTTGGATTAGCCCACTCTCACCTTCACATATGGAGGGCAGTATCCTGAAGGGACTGGCCATAGGACCCATCCATTTTGGCCTGCTAATGGAAGGAAGGGTCTATGTGCCCCATTTTGTAATACTGAATTCCTATGAAAGGTATTTGATGGATGAGAAATCAATGGATTTGGGAGAAATGGGCAGCAGTATGAATAAGGAGGTCTGATTCAGAGCTTTGAACACTGACTCCTATGACCCTGGGTCAGCCGTCTCTCACACCTCAGTATTTTATTTTAAATTTTTAAAATTTGTTTTAATTAGTTATACATGACAGTAGAATGCATTTATGCACTTCGACATACCATACATAGATGGGATATTTCATATTTCTGACTGTACATGTTGCAGAATCATATTGGTCATGTAATCACATATACACATACAGTAATAATGTCTGTTTCATTCCATTATCTTTCCTATCCCCACATCCTTCCCTTTCCCTCCCATCACTTCTCTCTACCCAATATAAGGTAACACTATTCTTCCCTGGTGCCCACCACTTTATTGTGAATTAGCATTCGCATATTAGAGAAAACATTTGGCCTTTGGTTTTGTGGGATTGGCTTATTTTACTTAGCTGATATTCCCCAACTCCATCTATTTACTGGCAAATGTATTTTTATACCTATAATTAATTCATCTTTCTGATCGCCAAAAAAGTAAATTTTACAAGTGGTAACTTACTTTTTTCAATTGCATATATATTTGATAAACATAAGTATATTTACATTTGGATATAACTAGTATGTTCTAGAGCAATTTAACTGTTTTATATTATGTTTAAAGTATAATGCAAGTTTACGTGATATCTGAGTTTGTTTTGCATTGCTATAAAAAAATCCCTAAGGTCTCATAACTTATAAAGAAAAGAGGCTTATCAGACTCATGATTCTGGAGGCTGGAAAGTCCAAGCAGTATGATACCAACATCTGAGAGCCCTTTTGACTGCATCATAACATGGCAGAGAAGTAGAAAGGGGAACAGATACATGTGAAGAGAGAGGTCACATGGCAAGTTAAGGAAGGAAGAGACTGAGAAAGGCTCACTCATCTATAATAATCCACTCTCACAGGAACTAACCCTGCAAGATCAAACTTATTCCCTGAGACCAGCCTTAATCCCTTCATGAGTGCAGTCACGACCCAATCACCTCTTACCAGGCCTCAACCCTTAGAGGTCCCACCAGCCTTCATTAACCTGGGGATCAAGCCTCTATACATGAAGCTCTGGGGAACAAGAAATAGTCAGACCACAGTATATAGAATTATCAGATGAGAATGGGTTCCTCAAAAATGTCTAGCTTCTAATTAAATAATACTGTTTTTAGGCGAGAGTACATGAAAAGACCCACTAAACCAGGGGATTAGAGTCCTTTTGTATGGAAAGAAAACATTACCACTTATTAGGCATCTCCCGTACCACCATGGGTTTCTTCAAGATTCTCTCTAATCTTTCCACAAATGCCTCAGGGAGACAAGGAAGTGCAGAGGAATTAGGTGAAGGGCCCACTTCTTCCCATTACATATTAATCTTGTGTATCTGGTTCCAGAGCCCCTGCCTTCCTGGGAGGAGCAGAAAGCTGACAGGATGGATGGGTAGGGAATAACTCTACCACTGACAATGGAAGAAAGGTGTGATTAATTTGTGTCAAATTGACTGGGCAAAAGGATATGCCCTGATAGCTGGTATAACATGATTTCTGTGTGTCTGTGAAGGTGGTTCTAGAAGAGATTAGCCTTTGAATCAGTAAGCTGAGTAAAGATGGTCCTCAGCAATGAGGGGTTGTAGGTATCCAGCTCACTGAGTGCCTGGGCAGTTAAAAAGATGGAGTAAAGTCCTCTCTGTCTTATTGAGCTAGGAGTTTTAACTTTACTCCTTGGACATCTGAGCTTCTGATTCTTGTTCCTTCAGACTCTGGGACTTACACCAGCAGCCTCCTGATTCTTGTGCCTTGGGCCCTGCACTGGGAATAACAACACTGGCTCCCTTGGTTCTTAGGCCATAGAACTTGGACCAAATTATGGTTTTTCTGGCTCTCCAATTTGCAGACAGCATATTGTGGGACCTCATGATCCCAAAACCCAATTTCCATAATAAACCCTCAAATAAGCTCCTCAATTTATGATGGGGTGCATCCCAATAAACCCATCATAAGTAGAAAATATCACAGGTTAAAAATGTATTTAATACACCTACCCTACCTAACATCATCTCACTTAGTCCCGACCACCTTAACCAGGCTCAGAACACTTACACTACAATTTAGAAAAAAAAAATCATCCATACGAACGTATTGTTTAGTAAAGTGTTGAGTATCTCTTGTAATTCCTTGAATATCATACTGAAAGTGAAAAACGGAGTGGTTGTGTGGGAATGCTCATGCCCCACTGTTGAAAAAAAAATGTAGGCTAAACCATCATAAATTGAGGACTGTCTGTATATCTTACTAGTTCTGTGTCTCAGGACAGTCCTGACTAATCCAGAAAGGATGGAGACCCACCTGGATTTGCAGTTCAGATTCTTTCACAGATTCTGTGCTGTGCCCAACAGGCTCCAGCTGAAGAAAATGGTACCTTCAGCACCAGGGTTTTGCAACATCCCAGTACCATCAGTGAAAAGCTGGTAATAGTTTCTCCTTAGAGGCAAAAAAAAAAAAAGAAAATGAAAGATAAATTATGTTACATAAAGTATATATATCGATCATTGAACTTTAGAACTAGAAGGAATATTAGAATCTAATTTAAATTCTTTTTGCAGTGGGGGACTTGAGGTTTGTAAATGAATTGCCAAACAGAGCTTATCAATAGTAGAACTAAGAATTAAACCTACATCTATTAATTCCTAATGCAGTGCTCTTTCTGTTGACCTTAATCTAAGTTTTTTACACATTAATTCTTTAAATTGTTTCCTTGGCTCATGCATTAATGTGTTACTTAGAGGGTAATTTTAGGAAGTCACTATGGATTATTTTATTTCTAGAGAAAACCCTTGGACTCTTAAGAGACACTTAAGAGCTGCTTTCAGTTTCCACCCCCGGATAGGGGGATGGGCTCATCCACTGTCAGAATAGCAGGCAGAACAAACACCTGGAGAGAAACAGGGATTCAAAACTTTGGCCCATGTCAAATGCAATCTGCCCCCAATACATTTGCACATTTAAAGAGACTACATTGTTGAAAGGAAAGAAAGAGCAGGGGATTTAAAGAAATCCCTGGTGCAAATACTCTCTACCAGTTTTGTGATTTTTAGATAAGTCCTTTAGCCTCTCTGTATCTCAGTTTGCACATTTTAAGATAAAATAATATGATCCTTGAACTCCCCCAAAGGTAGGTCTTTAAGGTCAAAAGGTGACTCTGTGACTGCAGGGAGAGTCAGGTGTACACTGAGGTAAGTATACACCTGAACCAGCCCTGGCACCTGGTAGATACACTATTGCTCTTTGTTGAGGGACTGACTTTGAAAGGTGCTAAAATGCCCACTGCAGAATCTGGCTAGGTGATTCCAATGGGTAGGGGATGTGTGGCTACCAAGAAAAGAGGAAACCAGAGAAGGGAGATTAAGATCCCATCCTTTGGAGTATGGCCTTACACAGGATGATGCTTCTTTCTTGTCCCTTTTATAAAAGAACAAGAATTATAAGGGGAAAGAGAGAGAGAGAGAAAAAAAAGAACAGACAAGATAGAAATGAAATAAAAGCAAGCTAATGCAGTAAACACTTAAATGGTAGTAAATATTCTGCTAAATGACAAAATAAAATTTCGTTTCAAGGACCAGTCCCATCTGTTTCTTGTAATTAGATGACTGAAACCTGCCCACCATGATCTTCCCAACCAATGTGGCTGTGCTGAAGTTCTGGAGAAGGATTATGTCTCAGGGCAGCAGTGAGAACTGAAAACTGACTCTCAGGCAGATTCAGCGGGGAGCAGAGGGCATGGCTGTCTCCTGCTGGGGTGGGTCTGTCCAGGAGAGGCAAGCCAAGACACCTGCAGGGAAGCTCACATTCCACTGATCTCTTTCCATTTCCTCTCCCTTCTATTCACTCCCCTCTTCCCTCACCCTACCTGACTCCCACAGCTAAATTAGGAACCTCATAGCCCTGGACAGACCCAGTCCTCTCTGGTGACATTCTCTCATATTTCTACCTCAAAGTTCCTGAGGGTATTTGATGAGGCATTGGTCATAAAGCTGAGGAAGTTGATCTGGAAAGGATGCTACCTGATGATTGGCCTCTGTGGACAGCCCAAACTGAGTAGGACATATAAACATGTGACAGCCAGAAAACAAAGGCCAAAAGCCAGAGGAAACAGGGTGGTATGGTTTGTGGTTCCTGTAATTGACAGGATGTAAGAAGACAAGGTTGGTAACTATAGTGAACAATAATAACGATAGTTTTTGTTTGTCCAACAAAACTTTCTTGACCTCCTTTGCTTCCTTGGGCAAACTCTTTCCCCACTGCATAGTCCAAGGAAGACTGTTAATCAGCATGTAATATCCCTTTCCTAATCCATGACTTCTACACCATACCCATAGGTTTGAGAAAATGTTTAATTCATTGGTTCAGGTATGACCAGATACATAAATCAGCCCCGTGTTCTCCTTAGAAGCTAACTGGGAAGGCTGCTAGGAAAACATGAAGAATGGCAAAGACAAATGAAGGAAAGAAAGAGAGAGGTAAGGGGGGAAAGAGGAGAGGAAATGGGAGGGAAAGAATGAAGAGTGGATGGACATTGTCATGGATTCTGGATCTGGCAATGCCAGATATATTCATTGACTTCTAGTTATTCAAGCCAATACATTCTCTTTGCCCTTACACAAAATAAATTGAATTTATTTTCTATCATTTGCAACCAAATAAATCCTGGTGACTTTAGTTGCCAAGATGGGCTAGAGGACAAATGGAACAAGACTGGGTGGTTTAGAAACTCAGGCATCAAATGCTTTCATGTTTAAGGGTTTTTTCTATCATGAACCAAAGAGGACACACTGAAGGAGTTGCACTTCCTCATACATAAGCTTATAAAATCCAAGACAATGATGAAGAAGTTCACATTAGAAATATTAAAAGCTAATTCAACTTTTGTTTGATTTGTCCAATAGCTTAAGTCCATTTACAACAACTGTGTATTATAAGCAAATGATGATAATCATATGAAAAATGGTCTAGTGAAAACATCCAGAACTGGTGATGGTGCATCTATTGATGAAATGGATATCACACACTATTGCCTCAGAAGGGTAAATTGAGGGCTGGGGATGTGGCTCAAGCGGTAGCGTGCTCACCTGGCATGTGTGCGGCCTGGGTTCAATCCTCAGCACCACATACAAAGATGTTGTGTCCGCCGAAAACTAAAAAATAAATATTAAAAAATTTTAATCTCACTCTCTCTTTAAAAAAAAAAAAAAAAGGTAAATTGACTTGGGCTTTCTAAAAGAGCTTTTTGGACCATCTTCTAAACCCCTGAAAATGTACCTGTTTTTAACACAGAAATTCTGCTATTTCAGATCCAGTACAGGCTCCCACATGTTTAGGAGGGACTTTAGGGAATAAAACTCCAAGTTGAAAGAACCCATTTACATAACATTAAGAATACCTAACTTGAGAGTGCTCATGCTATTTGTTCCCACAACACTGACTCCATGTTGCAAGGATCTGGCAATCACTACCCTTTTGATTCTAGCAATGATCCTTTTGTATTTTTGACTTGCACTTTAAGTAGCAAATGCACTCTGGAAAAGATATATCTTGCAATCAATTGCATAAACAACACCCACCTTACCTTTGCTGACTGTATGTTCCAAAAGTGCCAGAATTTCTTCTTATGCTTGTTTTGTTTACGATTTTGTCTCTATTATCTGCAAGAGCACCTGACTTAAATCCTTATTGAATGAATATTTCTAGAAAATAACTTGAAAAATTAGGAAAACATCATTGCACATCATTTTTCTTTTGAGGGTTATAACACTCAAAAGGAAAACTATGAGTATTAATACTTTGTTCATCTTAACTCAGAATTGTTAATAAGTAGGTTAGAATTTTTGAACTTGGGGATAATGCTTCTGAGATATTTATAGTTACTTATGTGTTCAGGTTTTTCAAGAAGAAAATGAAACTTCTCTTTAGACATTTCTAGAAACATTTTATATATTATAGTAGGTTCATTGATATAGAGTTATTGTCCTTGATTGTAATTAGGGTATATGATTCACTTGTGTAGGTGGCTAATAAATCAATAGAGAAAAAACAGTTGGCTTACTATGAATGCTCATTTCAAGAGAGCTGCTGACATTTCACAGGAGACTGAGGACTCATTTTTAGATGTTATGGATACATAGCCTTTTAGTTAAAATAAATATTCCCTTAGTGGTAGACTTTTAGGTGTCTGACTAATTGCTGGCAGAACTCCCTATTAAACATTGAATGCCTACATTTATTTAATTGTAGTTTTAAATCTGGCTGAGCACAGAAAGTGAGATTATGTTTATAAATAAGACTCCTTCCACTATGGTTCCTTTTTATACAATTTTAGTTTTACTTTGAAGCTCTATGATGTTACCATTCTCTCCACTTTAGCTCTTAATAGTAGGTATAACTATATAATCTATATTTTTGAGTCAGCTGTTGATAAACTTAACATTATTCACTTACTTCCAAAGACAAGTTTTTGGGTGGTGAAGGTGGGTGTTGAGGTACTTCAGCCTTCCTCTGGGTAATCCAACTGTACTCTCTATGGATCAGAAAATTTAAGGCACGATATTTTCCCGCACTTACCAAGGATACTTATTATTGAGCATTAAAAAACTAGAAAAATCATTCCATAAGTGAGAAAAGGCATGATGGCATGTATGGTCCTCTTCAAGGGAAATAGCTAATATGATTGCAGAAGAGCTACTGTATGCAGTTATTACAGAGATTCTAAAATCCCCAAAGCATAATACCACAAATCTCTTAAAAAGCTACTAAGAGTAAACAACCTGCCCACCTCCTCCTCCAGCTCCTGAATGTGCAGTGTGTCAAAGATATGTTTTAAAACACTGTGGTATAGAAAGAACTTCAATGTGGTGGGAAAAATCAATATGGTCTCTATCCTGCGGGATGAAGAAAGCAGTAGGCAGCAATTCTTTACTTACAAAAATATTTGTTTCTACCTTTCTTTGAAAAGATTGAGCAAAACATACTTAAACTCATTCCTTTCTGGCTGATTCCAAAGTAAACTGTTAGAATCCTGTTTGAGATAATTCAATAAGAAAAATAAACTGATCTTCCCTTGTCAGGTGATTGGACCTGAGGGATCTGTGGCTCTCATGTTGTCTTGGCCTGAAACAACATCACCTCAAGGGCATTAAGAAATTATTCTATTGATTAAAAAGGAAGCTGGTCTGTAGCCCTCCATCAGCACACCCCCAATTCACCAGGCCCACATCCCTGAGTCTGCAGCCTCAAAAAGCCAGTTTTGTGAGTCTAGTTCAGTCTATTTGTTTATTTTATGGGGCACCTGGTCTGATTCATTCCTGTCTTGAGCTGTGCTGATTTACTTGGCTATACTAGAAAGCCTGTTGAACTGTTTTGATATAAAAAATTCTCTTTTCTCAGTACAAAGTTCAATACTTTTTTTTTAAAGTTTGCTTTCTGTATCTATCAGAGACCACCTGTAATATTAACATGGTTCTTTTTCGGTCTTATCTACTATCATTCCCTCTTTCTTCAAACAGCTGCGGATTCACACTTACCCCCACAGAGACCTTTCAGAAAACAGTCTACCAGGAGTGCTCTGGTATCAGGCAGTTCTTCAGCAATAGTCCTGTATCTGTCTTGAATATTTCACCTTCTGGATTCTAGGCTCCTTTCCTATTCCTAACATGAATAACTGCTTTCCCTCCCTCTGCCTTTTCCTTGGCCACTGGACTCTCAGATCATTTGGATGGATGTTTGATCTATACATAGCTCAATTGAAAATATGGTTACCATCTTTCTTTGCATTCATTTGTACGTATTTTATATTTCATATTCCATTTTTAAAATGAGCATTTTTCACTTTATTGAAAATTATCCATAAAATTTGCATAGATTTAGTTGATTTTTATCTTGTGAATATTTAGGTGATTGCTTTCTGGTATTTTCCTATATATAGTATGGAACAATATACAGTGTAGTGTTGGTAAATATTTGCTAGAACATAAAATTTTAATAACTGCATCATGTGAATGTGACTCAACCAGTTTTCTGTGGTTGACATTTATGTTACTTAAAGTTTTTCACTATTATAGTTAATGCTATAAGTGTTATCTTTATACATAAATTTTTGCTGGCATTTCAGATTATTTGCTTATGATAAAGTTAGGTTTGAAATTAACTGGGTCAAAGGGCATAAACTTTTTTTAATGGTGAATACTATATTGCCAGATGGCTTTTGGATAAATTATTTATACTTCCACTAGCACTGAATGTGATTTCCTGTTTCACTGTAATCTTATCAGAATTAGTATTATTTTGACAATTTGATATATTAAATCGCTATTTTGTTAAAGTTTTCATTTGTTACTTCCTTGATTACATGTGAGATTGATTTTTTGTGTGTGTGTGGGTACTTGGGCTTGAATCCAGTGCTTTCCACATGCTAAACATGTGCTTAACCACTGAGTCATATGCCAGCAATATTGATTTTTTAAAAAAATTTATATAGGATGCTGAGAGCCATAGCCAAGTAGGAATGACACATGGCATTTTGCTTTGAAAGGTGACCCTGCTCAGGGATTAGGGTGGCTCCAGATTTAGGGTGGATCCTGCTGGATTAGGGTGGCTCCAGGTTTAGGGTGGATCCTGCTGGGAATAGGGCATATCCTGCTGCCAGGCCCCGCTCCTTGGCGCCTGCTCCTTGGGTTCCCGTTGAGTTCTGGGGGTGGGGGGGGGATTCTGAGAGAATTGGTATGCAGAGCCCGGTGAAGGGAGTGTAATTTCCCAGAACGTGCATGTAGAGCCAGTGAGAGTCGGGAATAAAGAGTTGCTGTTTGAATCTACAAGGCGGTGTGGTGGCTCGGTTATTTTGTGCCCAGCCAGACTGCGGCATTTGGTGGCCCTTAAGGGGGAATGGGGAACGAACCTGCGACCTTGGTGTTATCAGCACCAAGCTCTAACCAACTGAGCTAAATGGCTTTTTGTGCCCAGCCAGACTGCAGCAATAGAATACAATGTTTTATAATGGCTTTATATTTTTACTTTCTATTTGGATCAAGTGCTTAATATATTAAGAATGTTTTCCCTTTAACAGCCATATTGCTGTATGTATTTTTTGTTTTTTTTTATGTGCATATATTTTACAATAATCTTTGTTATGGTGACATTATGAATTTTTGTGTGTTCAAATCTGTCTCTCTTCTTTTACGCTTTCTTTTATTGCTTTTGTACTTGGGTAGTTATTCTTACTCAGATTTTAGATAAACATTTGTTTGAATTTTCTAATTATTTAATACACTTGTACCTACTTTTTGGTGAATGGTATATCTAGGTTGATTTTTTCCTGGAAAAAAAAGCCATGTAATCTTCCCAACAACTTATATGATACAATCATTTTTCTAATATTAATCATTAGTTTGTCCTTTATCATGTAGCACAAATGCTTGCATCTCTTTCTAAGCTATTTTTTTCTGTTTCTTCAATTCCTCCATTCCTCCATATGCCAAAGTCATAGCATTTTAATTATTATAGCTGTAGATATTTTTTTTAAAAAAATTGAAATTGTAGATGGACAGAATGCCTTTATTTTATTTTTATGTGGTCCTGAGGATCAAATCCAGTGCCTCATGCATGCTAGGCAAGCACTCTACCACTGAGCTACAGCCCCAGCCTTGTATAGATCTTTAAGAAAACTTTTCGTTATTGAAAATGTGAACCATATACAAATATAATTATATCAATCCAAAATATCCATTAGTCAGCTTCAACAATTGTCAACTCATGGGTAATCTTGTTTCATATCATTCCCTTCAGCCACTTTTCTTTTCCATTATTTTTTTATTTTTTAAATTAATTAATTAATTATTTAATGATACCAGGGATTGTACCCAGTGGTGCTTAAACACTGAGCCACATCCCCAACCCTTTTTATTTATTTATTTATTTATTTATTTTGAGACAGGGACTTGCTGAGTTGCAGTGTCTCACTCAGTTGCTGAGGCTGTCACATAAAAGAACATATGATTTACCAGCATTTAAACTTCTGCATATAATAGACCATTACTAACCAATTTTATGAATTAATATAACATCTACAACAAATTTGAGGGAAAAAGTACAAGAAAGCTAAAATTAAAGTCAATATTATTAATACAATACAAAAATCCTTTAAAAATATTAGAACACAGCTCTCCGACTTACAAAATTTTTTAGAGTAGATCATGAGCAAATTGGGATTTTGCCACTAACACAAGATATTTTACAAATAAACATTGATTAAGAATTGTCCAAGCTGGATGCAATGGCACATGTCTTTAATCCCAACAGTTTGGGAGACTGAAGCAGGAGGATTTCAAGTTCAAGACCAGCCTCAGCAACTTTGTGAGGCCCTAAGAAACTTAGCAAGACCCTATCTTAAAAGAGAAAATTAAAAAGGGCTGGCGATGTGGGACTCAGAAGTTAAGTGTCCCTGGGTTCAATCCCTAATTAAAAACAAACAAACAAACAAAAAACACAACAAGAATCATCCATATAGACATATTAAGAGACAGAAATATATGACCAGTTCAGTAATCATGGAAAGGCCTTATTCATAATAAACATCATTAGTTCTTTAACAATTTATTCCATATATAATGAAAATGATGGTGGATAGAGACTGTGAAGTCCTGTTTCCCTTCATCTTTTTTTTCCCACATTTTTATTGATATGTAATAGTTGTACATAGTGGTGGGATTTACTAATACATGTACACAATATAATGATATAATTTGACCAATATCATTCCCCAGTATTCACCCTTCTCTCTTCCTCTCACCCCCTGTTCCCTTTCCTCTACTCTACTGATCTTCCTTATATTTTTATGAAATCCCTCCTGCAACTTTCTTTTCCTATTTCCTTTCTAGCTTCCATATGTGAGAGAAAACACAAGACCCTTAACCTTTTGAGTTTGACTTATTTCACTTAACCTATTCTCAAGTCCCATCTATTTTCCTGCAAATGACATAATTTTATTTTTCTTTATGATTGAATAAAACTCCATTGTGTGTGTATCTATATAACACATTTTCTTTATCCATTCATCTGTTGATGGACTCCTAGGCTCATTCCGTGGTTGGCTATTGTAAACTGTGCTCTTATAAACATGTCTATGCACATATTACTGTAGTATGTTGACTTTAATTTTTAGGATAAATTTGAAGGAGTAGTATAGCTGGGCTATATGGTGGTCCCATTCTAAAGGAACCTCCATATTGATTTCCATAGTGGCTGTATTAATTTCCAATCCACCAATAGTGTAAAAGTATTCCTTTTTCTCAACATCCTCTCCAGCATTTTTTATTGTTTGTATTCCTTATGGCTGCAATTCTGACTGGAGTGAGATGAAATCTCAGTGTAGTTTTGACTTGCATTGTGCTAATTGCTAATGATGACATTTTTCTATATTTTGTTGATAATTTATACTTCTTCTTTTGAGGAGTGTCTGTTTAGTTCCTTTATCTATTTATTAATCAGATTTTTTTGGTTTAAGTTTTTTGAGTTCCTTTTAAATTCTGAATTTTAATCCTCTGTCAAAAGAGTAGCTAGCAAATATTTTCTTTATTTTCTAGTTCTCTAGTTCTCTCTCCATATTTTTTCCATCTTTAATATTTTTTATGTGGTGCTAAGAATCAAACCTACTGCCTCACACTTACTAGGCAAGCCCTCTACCACTGAGCCACAACCTCATCCCTTATCTTCATATTATTGTTTCCCTTACTGTGCTGAAGTTTTGTTAACTTTTGATATTATTTCTTGAACTTTAGAGGTCCTATTGATAAGTTGTTGCCTATGCTTATATGCTGGAGTGCTGATCCTACATGTTATTTTAGGAGTTTTATAGTTTGTAGTCTAATTCTGAGTTCTTTAATCCATTTTGAGTTGATTTTTTGTGCAGGGTGAGAGATTTTGCAGTGGTCAACATTATAGAACAAGGTCTCATTGTTCTACATATGAATATTCAGTTTTTCTAGTACCATTTGTTTAAAAGGCTGTCATTTCTTCAACGTGTTTTTGGCACCTTTGTCAAGGATCAGATGACTGAATCTGTAGGGGTTTGTCTGCGTTTTCTATTCTGGTCTATGTATCTGTTTTTATGCCATTACCACATGATTTCAGTTACTATAGCTCTGTAGTATAATTTGAAAGCAGGTATTGTGATGTCTCCAGCATTGTTTTTTGTCGTTTTGTTTTGTTTTGTTTGTTTGTTTATTGGATTAGAATTGAGTTGGCTATTTTAAGTCTTTTATTCTTCCAAATGAACTTCAGAACTGTTTTTTCTAGTTCTGTACAGAATATCATTGAAATTTTGATGAGGATTACATGAATCTGTATATTGCTTTTGGTAACATGTTAATCAGATTTTTCATCACTGTGACCAGAAACCTTAAGAATAATTTTTTTAAAAAATTTACTTGTTCTTTATAGTTATGCATGACAGTAGAATGTATGTTGACATAGCATAATACAAACTGTAACTTCCCATTTTTGTAGTTGAACATGACATGGAGTTACATTAGTCATGTATTTCTACCATCTTTCCTATTCCCATCCCCCCTCCCTTCCCTTCATTCCTCTTATAAAAAGAGAAATTTTAAAGAAGAAAAGTTTATTTTTGGAGACATGGTTTTAGAAGTCTCAGTCCACAGATGGCTGACTCCATTGCTGTAGGATGGAGGGGAGGCAGAACATCATGGTGGAGGGTGTGACAGAGGAGAGCAACTGGGAACATGGCACCAGGAAGCATAGAGAGAGAGAGAGAGACTGCAGACCAGGAATGAAATATAAACCCTAAAGGCACACCCCCAATGACCTACCTCCTATCATCATACAGTACCACCTAGTTAATCCCTAACAGAGGATTAATGCACTAATTAGGTTAAAGATGTCATAATCCCATTTTTTTTTTTGCCTCTAAGCTTTCTTGCTTTTGGGGGACACATAATATCTAAACCATAACAGTTAGTATGGTCATTTTAACAATATTAATTTTGCTTATCCATGAATGTGGAAGGTCTTTCCATTGTCTTATGTCTTCTTCAATTTCTTTGTTTCATGTTCTATAAGTTTCATTGTAGAGGTTTTTCACCTCTTTGGTTAGATTTATTCCTAGGTACTTTAATTTTAAAGGCTATTATGAATTAAACAGTTTTTCTGATGTCTTTCTCAGCGGATTCATTATTGGTATATAAGAAAACTATAGATTTTTATGTGTTGATTTTGTAACCTGCTAATTTGCTAAATTTGTTTATTAGCTCTAATAGCCTTTTGGTGGAACTTTTTGGAAATATAGGATGATAATATATATATATTTGGATCATGTTTACTTATTTTCTTTTTTTTTAATACACTCTGAATGTTCAAGGTTGGCCTCTTTGTTCTCCAGTTCTGAGAATCTGTCTTTGGCATGTTCTACTCTATTAGAGATACTTCAACTGAACAAGTTATTTGATTTATTATGTATTTATTATGTATTTCATTTCCAAGATTTCTGTTTGGTTCTCTTTCAATATCTCTATCTCCTTATTGAATTTCTCATTCATATCTTATACTGCCCTCCTTAATTCATTCAGTTATTTTTCTATGTTCTCTTGGAATTCATTGATCATTTTTATACTCATGTTTTACTTCTTTGTCTGATAATTTGTCCACTTCAGTATCTTTGGAATCCATTGCTGATGAATTATGAACTTTAGGAGGTATCATTTTTACCTTGTTTTTTCACATTTCTTATACTACTGTGTTGGGTTTTATGCATGTGTTGGGACATATTTCTCTTCCACTCTCATTGTGAGTCTATTTAGGGTGCCACCATCTCTTGCCAAAGAATCCTAGAATGATGTAGAATGAGACCCCCTTGGAGGTGTGGTATCCCTGGATTGTTAATTCTTTTTAATTCTTTCTGGTTTTGCTATAGCAGTGGATGTTCATAAGTGGGACCTAAGGTCCCACCCCTATCCTTTCCTAGGGCCTGATCATTGGTTTGCATTTTGTCTCTTTTATTCTTTGTATTAAAGTATAATTGATGTTTTAGTGTTGTTAATTTGTAATTGGAGCAAGGTGCACTGTCTTTTGACTGATTTAGTTCAGCAGCAGGGTAGCTATCCTGTGAACTTCTAGTGCCCCTGTAAGTTCCCAGCACTTCATAGAAAAGGGGGAAACAAACAATAGCAACTACCAATGCCAATGTTATGTAACATTAAATTAAATACACATCCTACTATGACATCTATACCACAAATATTATCCCCAAAACAGAAATGATAGAGTGAGCAATTGCCAACAGCAAAAATAATAAACAACCATGAAATAGACTCAGCATTAAACATCAGTTGTCCACTATGTCATCCACAATATTAATAACTGCAATAGCATGAATGGTGGGTTCAGGGGTTACATAAACCAAATAGTTCTAAAAGGTGGTAAAAATTGAATTCATTAAGAGAAATAAAAATGTGATAGGAGGGTAGAAGAGAGTTTGGAATATTCAAAATGTGAACAGAGAGGATTCAGAAGAGGTATAGTAAGTGATACATACACACAGTGAGAGGACAAGATAAAGAGAAAAGGATTCTTAATGAAAAATAAAAGAATCATTTCCACTTAGGTAGTCAAGATAGTCAATTAGAATGTATGGTCATTGTCTATGCCCAGCAATCTTTTTTTCATTTTTCTTGAGCTTTGTACTTCCTGAGAACCAGTATTTCCACTGTTTGAATCCCAAGTCAAAGAGCAACTGGAAATGCAGCCTTTGCAGCCTTCCTGTAATCTGCCATTTTGAGTCTCCTTTTTATTCTTGCTAAATTATCCAGAGATATTGTGTTCATATTTTTCAAAGGATTATCAACTTACATGCATTTATCAATTCTCCCATTGGTTGTATTTAAGTGTCTGCAACACGAAGCCTGTGCTACTTATCAAAGTAAATAGAACAGAATGGGCTACCATTAGAGGGCTTAGGTGTGGCAGTTAGAATCCCTTTTACTCTTTTTTTTTTTTTTTTTTTTTTTTTTTTTGGTAGTTTCAGGCTAGGATGAGGAGAAACTTACTTACTCAATAGGAAGCTAATGGAAGAGGTCTAGGGAGTTGTGGGACTTCATAGATGCACTTTGGATTAAAGTCTTAGTGGGTATCTCTAATTTCATAGACAATTTAGCAAAGATCACTCACTCTACAACTATGAAGTAAATATTATTTATTTCTTTTTCTATTATGGATCTGTCATTCTGGGAAGCCTCACTCCCTCAGTGAAAGAGTGAGGAAAATAACTCACTTAATTCTTGGTACTTTTAAATTTTGCCTGAACCAATAATTTTAAGCATTCTTTTAGGTAATTTTCGACTTTTGCCCTTTGGAATAATTACTCAAACATTCATATTTTCTCTTTATATTCTCTTAAATGGTGCATAAGTGGAATATGGACAGCATTGTGGTATATCTGCAGACATGGGATAGATTATTTAAACATAGGTGGCAGAGAGGGTAGCAGTTGTAACTGGGTTTGTCTGACTTAGCCCCATCCTAGCCCCTCATACAGATGTCTGAGGCCAGTGGACTCACAGTTATTCCTGTTCATCTCTGTTAATACCCCAAAATTGGTTCCAGTAGATGTGATGTTACCCCAGCTATTAAGGTCTACCATGAGTCTCTTCCACATCACTCTACTGGCTTCCAACCTAGGTGACTCATTTTACATCTAGGTCTTCCAGGTTTGAATCTTGGTATCTTAAAGAAAGTCAAAACAGATTATTCTGCCACGAACTGTTTTTTTTTTTTTTCAACTTTTACAATAGTTTATGTGAAAATCATATCCATGATAATAACATGTTTAATGTTTTTTTTCTTTCCAAACCTTGTACTTCTTTCCTATTCTTTTCCCAATTTTAAAAGGCTTTGCTATTTCATCATTAAAAATAATGTTTGCTATAGGTTTTTGTTAGAGTCCTTTTATCAAATTAAAGAAATATCTTTCTGTTTGAGCTAGTTAATTTTTTTAAGCGTATGGTCTTTCTTGCACACAAGGGAGGTTGTCAGTTCCTTTAGCATCACCTACTTTATTCTGCTTGTTTCTTTTATGACTTGGTGTCAAATTAGAAGAATGAAGTAACCATTTTGTGAGAGGTCACATTTATCTGTTTAACGTTTGCAAAAATATCATTTTTATTACAGTAGTAAGTGCTAGTGGCTTTTTCATCTTGAAGATATGAGAAACACCTTTTCTTAATCCAGTCCCATAACTGGATTTTCACTGGAACTGCATGTGCCAAGGAAGGTTGTGCATTTGATGTAGGTAGTGTTTGTTGTCCTGGTGTAATTATATGTCCAACAGCTGAGAAAATGGAAATACCACTTGGGAAATGTAGGAGGGTCTAGATTCTTTCTACCAATTGGTGATCATTGTTGGTGCCCTGGAGAAATGTTTTTACCCTCAAATTATTTCAAATGCCAATTCTTAGAGTGATTTTTGTTAATAGGGCACTATTTTAAGTCTTTGAAACTACAAAACAAAAATAGAAGAAAAAGATAGCTGGAAGTAACATTTCTAAATTATAATGTACATTTCTCATTCTATAATATACATTTTTAAATTAGAATAGCAGTAGAAAGACCATGCATTTGAGTAATCTTAAGTGCCCATACTAACTGCCACACACTTGTACTCTATAAAATGTTCCTTTAATTGTTTGTTACCCGGAAGTTTTAATATCACTGGCTTTATTTCCCCTCCTATTGGAACGTTCAAATAGGAGCTGAAGAGCTGATCTGTGCCATTTTGGAACAGTATAAAAGCCTACGGTAAGTATTATACTTTCAACTGTTTTCTAAATGTTTTAGTCTGGGAGCAAATGTGTCTCAATATTTATAGGTAAAGATGTGCTAAGAGGCTGAGTTACTTAACCTTGTGTCAGAGTCAAACTTCAAATCCACAACTCATTAATCATTCAGTGTAATTCAGTTTGAGCAGCCTTCAGATTCCTGCTTATTCAGAGATTGTTTGAATATTACTGATGGCTACAAATTATAAGCAAATTTGATTCTTGCTGATTAATCTGCAGAGGCACACAAGTAAAATAATAAATGTTTATAGCTGGAAGAGATACAATTATTTCCCCCAAGTCTTTTATTTTCTAGATGGGGCTGTTGATCTCCAACTAGTTAAATAAGAGGTCAGGAAGGGACAGAGTCAAGACCAAAACCCAGATTCCTGGATACTCATTCAGTCTTCATTCACTTACCCCATCTCTCATTCTGTGTTCTAACCTCATTTGTTCATTCACTCATCATTCATTCCAGTGATCTGTGTGTTGAATCCTGAACCTAAAGGAGTCCAGATCCTAGTATGCATTATTGGTAAACTGAATGTGAATTTGCAAAACAGTTCTCAAGCCTTGCACAGGGACACTCTGACTGACTCAATGCAGACAGACAAAATGACAGATAGTCTTCTGTTAAAATATGAGTATAAAATACTGAGCTGTTCCTCTGGAGATTCAGCCTAAAGTCTGTTGCTTGGTGTCTGATACCTTTTGAGGCCCTGGTAATAGACTCAGTCATTCTGCTCAATCATGAGGCCAATAGGCCAAGTCCTTCCTGAATGTCTCCTTCCCTGAAGGGCAGCATGGCCCAGTGCCAGCTGCTCTCTGTTTCTACAAGGGTGATTCCCTGGCTTGGGGCAAAGTGCTTCAAAGCCTCTTTTGGTCTGTCAAACAACACAGGCTGGAGTGGGGTGGCTGCCAGGTCCACCACAGGGTAGCTCGTTTTGCTTGGCTTGTGGTCAAGCGACAGCGAAACAGCAGGTTAGAAGTGAGTGATGGGTTACCCTGACTTGTGGCAGTTGCCTGCAGACAGGGAGAGATCTGATCTGGAGTGCCCTGGGGGAAGCTGCCTGGTTCTCAGTTGGGCATCAGTTTTGCAAGCCAATTTGTGACCCTGAGCATGGATGCTATATTGATTCCTATCTAGAATCGATCTAAGGGGATGGTTTTAAACAGGCTTTTGATTCCTTTCTTGTACCATTGAAAGATCATTTAATTATTGTTCAACTGCAAAGTCACAGGCTGGCCTTGTCTTCTGCAGGCTAAAATGGACTGTAATTTGAGATGGCTGAATAGGTCAGCTTGATATGATTATTAATTTTATTGCTGATAACAGCAGCAAGAACATTAAGGAAACATGAGGCAGTGACAAGTGAAGGCTGCCAGGAAAGAGGTTCCATCTGGTAATGCCCAGACCCACAGCTCTGTATCTTCAGTTGCTGCAGACCAGGTGGGCTCTCAGCTGCCTTGCTTTTGCTGCATCTGTTAAGGAAACCTGGTCTGGTGGTAATAAGCTGCCCTTCCTCTCCTGTGCTCCTGTATGACTCAAATTTATACTCGGGCAAATAAAAAATTTCCCTCCTAGAAAATATGTGATTGGCTGATGCTCCCACATGGCTGAGGTAGGGTAATTAAAATGTAAAATTGGGTTTTAAACGTGTTAAAAATTACCACTAAACTTTTTTGCTAATCATAAGACCTGGAGAGGTGTGTACCTCACTTTTTAGAGGATATTACAGGGAAGGAGAGTCATGTCATACCTTGTTCTAATACCCACGTTCTGCAATCCCATGATCTGGGTTCAAATTCCAGTGGTGACTTTCAGGTGTGGATTTCTAAAGTCTATTGTCAAAATTCCTTGGAAAAATAGTTGATTCCAGGTGCAGAGCATGGAAAGATGCTCCTAGAATTTGTTATTGTGTCAGGAAGCAAGAAAAGGCTCATAGAATCATGACAAAATAGCCAAAGGATGGAGCTCCCATTGGTCAAACTTAGTAAATATTTGAGCATTAAAAGTGGTGATAGTGAATTAAAATATATTGATTTTAAAAACATGAATCAAGTACATAGTGGTATCTCAAAGAGGTAAAAGGCATAACTTTATTTATTTATTTATTTATTTACCTTAAGGGATTTAAAAAAAAATTTTAAGTTGTAATTGGACACAATACCTTTATTTAATTTATTTTTTTATATGTGGTGCTGAGGATGTGGAAAGAGTCTCGTACATGCTAGGCGAGCCCTCTACTGTTGAGCCACAACCCAGCCCCAGAATTTTATTTTTATATAAAGAATGTTAGGGAACCAATGTAGGTGAAATAATTATAAAAATCTCTATTTGTAGACCCCAATATAATAAATTATTCAGACAGGATCATAAATGGATACTGAAACCACTGGATAAAATATTGCTGGAAAACAGAATGTAGTATTTCAAAACATCACTCTTCAGATGACTTTAAAATTGCAAAAAGGAAAATGTACCTTGGGAATGGAAATATCTACTGGACACTACTTGAACCAAGGGTTAAAAATTAGCAGTTCTAGGGCCGGGGATGTGGCTCAAGCAGTAGCGTGCTCACCTGGCATGCAGGGCGCTGGGCTCGATCCTCAGCACCACATAAAAAAAAAAAAATAAAATAAAGATGTGTGTCCACCGAAAACTAAAAAATAAATATTAAAAATTTTTCTCTGTCCCTCTCTCTCTAATAAAAATTAGCAGTTCTAGTATTTTTGAGTCAAATGAAATATGCAACATCATCTGTGTAAAATTCTTTTCAAAATGATGAACCAACCAACCAAATCCAAAATGTAGAGAATTCCAAACAACTCATCTAGACTCTTCAAAACATGCCAATGTCATAAAAGATTAGGGGGAAAAAATCAGAAGCAGCTGGGGAGACTGATCTCGATTAAAGGAGACTAAAATTGAAGAAATATAACAACTAAATACAATGCATGATTCTGGATTAGAATATTATTTGGGAGAAGGGGCTGGGGATATAGCTCACTTGGTAGCATGCTTGCCTCGCACGTACAAGGCCCTGGGTTCAATCCCCAGCACCACAAAAACAAAAACAACATAGAATATGATTTGGGAAAAAATAGCTATCTGGAATACTTTTGAACACATTAGGGATTATAAGACATATTGTTGTATTCGTGATAATTTACTTGGATGTGATAATGATGTTGTACTTATGTAGGATAGTGTCTTAAAAGACATATGATGATGTACGTGGGGTGAAATGTTAGCAATTGTTGGATCTTAGGTGAAGGTTATAATCATTGTATTTTTCTTTCAACTTTTCTTTGGTTTAAAATTTTTCAAAATAAAAAGTTGAAGGAAAAAAAATTTCAACTTTGGGCAAGCTTGTTGACCTCATGAGGATTTTCTTTCTCTATGTGGTAGATGGGTAATGATGGTAGAAACCTCATAGGTTTGCTTTACTAATTAGTATCGCATATGCAAAGAACATACAGTAAGTGTTCAATAAGTACTGGCTATGTAATAGTTCTACTCTCCCTCTCTGGATTATGAGAGCAGTGTGAGTTGAAGTGGACCAAATATTTTTCATCCCCATACTCCAGTGTTTGGTATGTAAGTGGGGTTCAATAAGTGTTTCTTGGTTCAAAAAATAAAATAAAGCTAGGAATAAAATCACATTAAATTTTTAGTTTTACATGGAGGGTACCATAGTAACTTTTGAAGGAATTGCTCTAATTACCTGCTTGGTGTATGGTTTATCCCACCAGATTGCTATCCCACTGCAATAGAAGCAGAGTCATGTAGTACTATCCAAATGGTCCATTGTGCATGTGTATATTGAAGGCAGAGGTTCTCAACTTTGGCATCATAAGAATCCTTTGTGGTCAGGGGTGTGTGTATGAAAACACAGTTTTCTGGGCCTTGCCCCCAGAATTTCTGATTCAAAAATTCAGAGCTCTGGAGTGAGCTCTGATTATTTGTATTACCAGCACCTTCCCTGGTGATGTTATGCTAATGTTGAGGGTGTAGGCAGAGGCTTTGCTTTGAGAGCCTCTGCTGGTGAGAAGTTCAGAGGAGCCCAGGAAACATAAAAGAGATTCTGTAACTCCCTAGGCAGACTCTTCACTGAAGAGACCCTACAGCTGCTCAAGTAGTAGTTTTGGAAAGAAACTCAAGAGGTTAAAGGAGCTGGTTCCTATCATCTATCAACATTCACCTCGGGGAGAATCATCTTTCATCAACATTTCAACAGTAACATTGCATGGAAAAAGCATGATTTTTAAACATCTACAAAATGATGACATGTGATATACTTCCATCATACAAATGGATATACACGTATTCATAAATACACAAAATGTAATGTCTTTCTAGTTTAAGTCTATAAAGCAAAATAATAAAGGGTGGGCAGGGGAGAGAGTGATTGACAGACTACTATTACTGACTTCTTTAGTTGGGATTTCCAAAGCAACAAGAGAATAACCATGATAATAAATTTCTTACATTAATATCCATTTGAACAGAGAGTCCAAATCCAGAGAAATCGTGTCTAGAGAAGTTAGTAAAATGATGTGACCTAGAAAGTAGCAAAACTGGAAGAGAATGCCAGGTGTTTGGGTCTACAACTAGGTCATACTGTCTCACTGCCGTTCTTGGAGTGGGATGGCTTTATTTTTTTCCTCCTTGATTCTTCTTCCAGGCCTCCGTCAGGTCAAGGAATGGCAATGCTGTCCTACTTCTTTTTCTCCAACCTTCAGAACTTTGAGCAAAGTCCATACTTAAAACTTATCACATTGCTAAAAATATCATGATGAGGGCAATGAGATGTTGATTCATAATACAAAGGAACAAACCTTTTGAATTATATTTACTATTTTCCAAAAGAAGGAAAATCAGTTTTGCAGCCTTCCAAGACAGTTCTAAAGTTAACCCCTGCTTTCTTGCTGTCTGTAACAGTGACCTTTCTTCTTAAGGTTGATCACCAGAGAGTAATATAACAGAGGAACAAAGAGGACTGTCCTAATAAAGCACACCGTCTGGAGAACCCCCTTGTGCCTGTTGCTCCTGGTTCTCCCGAGAGGGAAGTGTTCTTGGCATCTCTTAAAAGGATCAATCATGTGTTCCAGTATGGATAGACACCCTGTGTTCTTCTCTATGAGTTCTACTTTTTGTTTTCCAATACCCTAGTACTTTCTAAGCAAATCTAATAAAAATCAGAAAAGAGTGAATAAGAAATTGAATGATGGTTTGATATTGAAGCAACCACCTACTTGACAATTCTAATGAGAGGAGGTGTGCCCTCCAAACCTTGGCAATTCCTGGGAATGTGAGCAACCCCTGTGGTATGTCCTTGGGATTTGGACAAGTGGAGAGTTCTAGGACTTAGAGAGTGTCCTTATTAGTTATATGGATTAAATGTATACCACAGACTCCTTTTTAAGCTCTTACTGTAGCCACTGCATAGTTGTAAGGAAAACTATGTAAGTAGACCTGTTAGCTCATATGCTAGTTTCATTACCTCCAGTACCTCACCATTTATATCAAACAGCAAACATTTATATTGGCTCTTATTAAGTGCTGGGCACTGTTTTAAACATTTCCACATTTAAATCTTTATAATACCAACAAACAGAGAGGTTAAGTTTCTTGCCTAAGTTCTCGTGGGGGTAGGACTCAAACTCAGGAGTTCAGCTCTAGATCATATGCTCTTAATTGCTTATTAATACCAGGATGAGACTCTATTTACTTGGTGTCTGTAACCTTGATTTTCACTAAGCTCCTCAGCACCTGATGCTGAAGCCATGTGTATTCACTGATTCTGATCCACATGGATCCTGATGCTGGGTCTGGGACATACTGCTACTGAAGTAGCTTCTCTACATATCCTTCCATTGAAGTCGGACTCTTTCTTAAGAGCCTAGATAAAGGCCTATCTTTTCTGAGAAGTCTTCCCAGATTTCTTTAGGTGACAATAAGTATTCCCTTTTTTACATTCCAGAGCTTTATTGTTACAACCACTGTCGTGGCAACTATTGGAATCATTTCTATTCATCTTCCCAAGTGAAAGGAATAAGGGTGAGCTCTTGGAGTGGTGTGGGGGAGGGTCCCTTCTATTCTACCTCTGTAGCTCCCCAGCACCTACCCTGCAGTAGGCATTTCCTGGAACACAGAATTAAAGACAAATGTGGTGGGAATTGGTGTATGGATGTTTAGTATATATTTGTTCACGTTTCCTTAGTTGACCCTTTGTGTGTGTGTAGCTGTTTATATGATTGTATTTAGTTCCTGCTCTGGTTATGTGTATTTTTCACAATCTAGGGACAAATGCAGAGGAAATCCCAAATACAATCTCACTTTCTGTGTGAAGGCTAAAGAGTGGACCAAAGCTCATCTCCTTTGTCTTAGCACCATTTTTGAGATAATGAAGGAAATTTAGGTAATTCATAGGGAATTCTGATTATTGGTGTGTGGCTTGTTCTACCTTCCACAGCTGTGTGTGTGTTGTTCCCTTTATGAGCTCCTTGAAAAAGACTTCTCCATGGTCACTATGCTTCATATGACAGGTGCTTAATCAGTGAGTAATGTTGATAATAATGATAATGTTGGGGTAGTATCATTAAACACGGGAGTGCTATTTGTAAAGATATATATATATATATATTGAATACCTGAATGAACACAAGAATATATACCCTCAGATGAAAACATGGACATCATCCTACTCTAAATTAGTCTTCCACTGATGGGGAATCTGACATTTGAAGAGTTAAAACCTTGCCACTGGTCCCAAGGCTGACTAGTAGTGGAGCTGGGTTCAAACCCGAGTATTTTGCCTCATCATTCACAGCACTTGTATTCAACCGTGTGGGAAATTTTAGGCCTTTGGAAGGAAATGAAGTTCTTTTAAAATATATTAGTTATATGAATTTCCTACACAGTCAAGGAACTATGCAATGGAACTTGCTTTATAGCCATCTTCTCCTTTCCCTTTCCCCTCTAAAATATCACCACCACCACCACCAGCAAAAACATCAAAATTCTTTCTTTAAGCTTATTACCAAAAAACTTTGGAGAATTTATCAGTACGTTTCCCTAAGTAGGATATTCTGAACTTAATTTAATTTTTCTTCAAGAATTTAGTATCTCACAGTGCCTTGGGCTCATGTCAGCAGGCCCCCTTACAACAGTGCAAAGAATAGATTTAGAAAATTGAACTAAGGATTATCTCACCTCAAAGCACAACATAAGGATTAAAATCAATCATGGGTCCCCGCTGTTTTATCACTATTAGTTGTTTCTAGTGTTAAGAACATCATGGGGACAGAGGGTAGGAATGTGGAAGAAGAGGAATTATTTAAGTCAAGATTCTCATTAAGTAATTAGAATTCCTAGTTTAAATTTTGCAATTTTTCTATAATTTATGGGTTGTAGAGTGCTATGGTTGAACAAGCATCTCCCAAAGGCCTGTGTGTCCCAAGCCCATGGTGCTATTGGGAGGCATTGGAACCTTTTAGAGAAGGAGCCTAGAGGGAGATTCTCTAGACATTGGGCGTGTGCCCTTGAAGGGTAAATTGGGACACCATCCTTTTTTTTTTTTTCTTTCACTTTCATGTACTAGCCACAAAGTAAATGGTTTTTCCACTCCTTCCTGCAATGATGTGCTGCCTCACCACAAATCCAAAATTAATGGGGCTAATGGGCCTTGGTAGAAAACCTTCAAAACCAAAATAAACCTTTCTACTTTTTAAATTTATCATCTCAGGTATTTTGTGATAGCAATGGAAAGCAGACTGATGCACAGAGTAATTCCAGATATAGATACATGTGAAGTAACATAAACATATGAGAATTTGGTAGCATAAAGAACAAAGATTTTGGAGTCAGACAGCTCTGGCTTAAAAGTCCAGCTTTGAATCTTACTGTCTGTGAAATAGAGGGCTGGCAATTTAATGTCTCTGAATATTATTTTATTTCTATATGATGGAGATAAGTATATCATAATTGTTATGCAGATTAAGTAAAATGCTTAGTTCATACCAGGAATTCCATTAATTTTGGTTTCCATAAGTTCCTACCCCTAGTTTTCCCAGCAAGACATAAGGAAGATTTATCAGGTACAGTCATTGGTTTTATATAGACTGATGACTCAACTAGAGGGCTAATCAGGTTAATATTGCTTGACAGTTTTCTTCAGATTAGGAAGACTTTTAGATACTAGCAAAATTAAGGCAAAACGTTAAAGGAGTATATGCATCGGTTCCATTAAAGTTATGATTCGTGACTACACACGATGAATCTTATAGAATGGGAAATAACCAAATTGTTTTTACTTAATTTTTAAAAAGAACTTAAAAAGATTTTTAAAGATGATTTGAAGAAGTGCCCCTGGGGTCCTGTATGGACTGCCAGCAAAAATGTCAAAGCAACTGATGAAATGAAAGGTGTTGCATATTTTTAGAATCAGGCACTCCATCCCACCTTGCTGACTCTCCTTGAGTTGCTTCTCTCTGGGAAGATATTAAGGGGGCAGCATTCCAGCCTGGAGGAGAAGGAGAGCTCTCTACAGCCTGCTTCATCCTGGATCAGCCACGTGGAATTCCTCTGTGGGGCAGAGAGGAGTCCAGTTTCTATGACGATCACTGCCGCTCTGCCAAGACTGCCACTCGGGGTGCCCACAATGCTAATTGCTATGCGGACATCCGTTCATTAGACTTTGACCTAGAATTACCATCGTCTTTCACAAGGTAGGCAGTGAATCATTGTTTTTGGACCTTGCTCAGTCTCTTTCAACCTGGGTTTGATTTGTATCAGAAGTACAATCTGTGCAAGTCATTACCTATCTTAGTCCGGAAGGTTCCTGAAGGGTAATTCTTACAACAGGCTAAATATTTTATTGGAAAACAGAAGTTAATAGTCTAAGAGCTTAGAGAGAACCCACTGTAATGCAGTGTTCCAGTCAGTGGCTCTGTTATCTTGTACAAAATTTTGATTCCTCTAAGCAGTTATTGCATCTCTAAAATGGGGTAATAAAATTTTCATCCTCATGAGATTACTGTGAGATGTGAGCAGGGATGAGTTGGAAAGAATATCTGATGCCCACCTTGGCATCCAGAATGAGGGGATATTACTAAATGGACCACTACATAGGTGACTAGCACTCCAATTCCACTTGCAGGTAGCTAGCTGTAATCTGGACCACATGGCTCTCCCTGTTAAGGTGGCATCCTCAGTAACTCAGTGTATTTCCTTTCATCCTTTACTGTCTTTAAGTTTGACAATATTGAAAAGCTATAAAGAAACCTATGACAAAGAGCAGCAAAGTGAGCTTTATTTCTTCTCTTAGTAACCAATAAAAAAGACTCATTTTTGTCTTCTTGTGTAACCCCCATTTTATATTCCAGTCTTACTCTTAGAATTCTAGAGAGAGAAGTAGAGTGAGATGGAATACACTAGAAGGAGGTAAACTCAGGTGTGTCCTACCTAAAGAAGCCAAAGCAATGTCTGAGAATAAACACTCAATTGAGCGCCTAATACGTGCCAGATACTGTGGACCTAAAGACAGTAATATAAAAACTGGGATCTTCATGACGATGAAACATGTCCTTCTAACTTTATCAGGATCACCTGACAGTTGCAAAGAAGAGAGACAGATTTGAATCTCAGTCCCTCCAATTACCAGCCCTGTGATATTAACCTCTCTGAGCCTCATGTTACAGTCTGCAAGGTTGGACAATGGCTGTAAACTACTAGGCACAGGGTCTGGGGCTCTTAATAAACAATGGCACTTATTATCTGTGCTCCAAAGTTGCACAGTTGTACTGGGTTTCATGTGTGAAGTCACGGGAAATGAGTACTAAAGTTGCTACAAGGAACATTTTCAAGTGAGGTGGGAATTCAGCACCACTAACTTCATAAGGAGCTTTTCCAAAGGTGCAGCGTGATAAGGAGAACAATTTCCAAGGGGGATTTTGTTGGTGTAAAAACAATTGGATGTGAGCATACAAAAACACCTTTGGAAGGGTCTGTATTTTAAAACATGTAGTGCAAGTACACAAATGAGGTTTGATTCCCCCTGGGGTTATACTTTGACTGAATGTAACATAGTTGATCCTACTGTGTCCATCGTTTCCTTACTGCTGTGAGAGCCACCACTACCCTGACCGCGACTCACTGGAAGCAGTGATATAGTGGAGTGTTTTGCCGTTTAGCATTGTTATGTTACAACTTTTCAGTTTTTTTGTGTGTGTGTGTGTGAACATGGATATTAGTTTCTCTAACTATAAGCATTTTCTCTTGTCATGATCTTTCAAGTACTTAAATATCACATGTACATTTCTTTTATCTAGCAATATTAAAAAGTAGTTACTAATCCTTCTCCACCCATGTCTTTTGCTGGTGTGCTCTGCCTCTTACACGGGGACCAGAGCACAGTTCTTGCCAGCACAGGGAGCAGGCAGCAAAGTCTCAACATGTCCTGGTGTGGGAGGGGATTCTGAGAGAGTGAGTTGGCTGCCACATCTGGGGGAGGCCTGGGTGATGAAAGATGGCAGCTGTGCCGAGGAGAGAGGAGCCAGTTTCCGGGAGGCAAGGGCAGGCTCCTCTCTTATTCCCTCCACCTCTTTCCAAATACCATTTGTGTGAATCAGCTGCCACTTGGCCTCAAGGGACTTTATTGCCAGATGCTCCCCTTCCCCCTTCTTGAAGCAAAAGCTAAACCCCTCCTGACTCCTCCACCTGAGGGAGGGTCTTGGGCCACTTGATGGTGGCAGGGAGTGCACAGCCTAGCAGCAGGCGTTAGAATTTTTTTTTTTTTAATGTATTCAGAATGTATAGGACTTTGATAGTAATAATGAAGGGATTGGAGCTGCTCCTGGTTATATCTTTGAACATCTTTGTTGGCATTTTCTCTAACTTTGTTGAGAACTCACTGTGCATGAGACTTTCTGCTGAATGCATGACATGCACCATCTAATTTATCCTCACAACAACCCTATGAAATGGCTATTGTGCTTTTCTGGACTTCACAGCTGTGGAAAAGGAGGCTGGATTTAAATGCTAGATCCATTGTGCCATCTTACAAATGGTCTAGAATGTGAGGTGCTGGAAGATTCTGTTCTTTGCAGGCCTGCATATGAAGTCTGCAGTCTGAAGGGTCTAGAGATTATAGTCTACTCCCAGCCATTGGATGGCACCAGCAGAAGTACAGAAAAGCTCTCAAGGCTCCTGGATTCTCCTGAGAACATTCATTCTCTCTGAGAAAACTGCCAGTGGGGACACCATGTGAGAAATGACAGGAAGGCTCCAACAGTGGCTGAGCAAGTAGCCCTCAGATTCTGCCACATGGCTGCAGCAAATACTTCTGTGCCTTCCTGAGATTGCTGAGGCTCATTGCTGCAGGGTGTTCTGCCTCATCCACCAGATATTGCCCTGAATAATTCTTAAATGCCTCTCTAGTGTATGCACCCCACCTTTTAATTCTACCTCTACCTGAATCATAGTGGTGACTCAGCTCACTCATGGGGCTGCTCTGCCTGGCCCATAATACTTCTCATAACCTGAATTAGTAGCCTAAAGAGCCTCCATTAGCCTGTGTTTAGAGATTTTCCATTCCATATCCGATCTCATCATTCTTTTCCTCTTCCTCTCATGCCATTTTAGAACAATTTAGAAATATGGGCGAGTTTGTTATAAAGCTAGAAACTCAGTTTTTCTGTATAATCCCCCTGGTCTGTCTTTCTCTGTGGTTGACTTCATGATTGTTAAACTTGATTTGCAAAATTACTGAGATGCATGAACTTCAATGTAACATTTAGGATTCTTTCGTTGTCAGCCACAGAAACTGAGCCTGGTTGATTTAACAATGAAAAGTAGACAGAGGAGCCAGGCATGTGTTGCATGCCTGCAATTCCAGCGGCTCAGGAGGCTGAGGCAGCTGAGGCAGGAGGATCGCGAGTTCAAAGCCAGCCTCAGTAAAAGCAAGGCGCTAAGCAACTCATTGAGACCCCGTCTCTAAATAAAATACAAAATAGAGCTGGGATGTGGCTCAGTGGTCGAGTGCTCCTGAATTCAATCCCTGTACAAAAAGGAAAAAAAAAAAAAAAGAAGATGAACGGAAGGAGAGGGAGGGAGAGAGAGAATGAGGGAGGATGGTGGAATCAATTCCACCAATTTCTATTCTGTAACTGTACACAATATTTAATTTTCGGGAAAGAGATAGGTCTAGCTTGTGTTATGTGCCCTTAGTAGGACATGTTTGCTGACCCTTCTACCAAACTGTTTGCTGTTGGGATGGGACATGCCCTAAAGAAGTCATTAGAAGAAGCTGAAGTGAATGCTGCACAGGGTACAACAAAGGAAAGTGAAGGTGCCTGATCACCTTCTCAAGCATCTCTAGACATTATTATGAAGGTTTCTTTTAGGTTTAGTTTCTTCCTGGCTTAGAGTTCAACTTGCATAGTAAAAAAAAAAAAAGAAAAAAGAAAGAAAGAAATTTGCTCTAAAACAAAAGTTGCTAATAAATTATAGTTTTCAACTCAAATTTTAATGAGGCCAGAAATGTGAGTATTTGAAGATTGATGGAAAACTGCACAGTGGCATCTGTGTTCTGCTATGAGCACAACAGAATAGGGACTTGCAAGAACCTGTGCACTCTGGGTCTGGGTACAGAGGTGTTTTTGTATCCTGTTAGTTTAGACAGCGTCAAGATGTTCAGACCCACAGACTTAAGGCTGAGCCTCTATGTGCCCACGCACATTCTCACTGTTGCATTAGTCATTTTGCCTGGGGGCAAGTATGGCCCTATGCTAAGAAACTACTAGGTGACTGCCCTTCCCAAAGTCTCTCCAACTTATCATGAGATTCCCTACGTTATGTTCTCAAGTCAGTTATGAAAGGTATTTTGAGCAGTGTGGTTTATTCAGCTTTCTTCCTCCATGAAGCCAGGTGTAGCAGGGTCTTGCATGTATCTGTTTGAGGTTGCAGTGGAATCTGTTTTTTAAATTAATTTATTTATTTGTTCTAATTTGTTATACATGACAGCAGAATGCATTTCAATTCATAGTACACAAATGGAGCATAGTTTTTCATTTCTCTGGTTGTATACAAAGTAGAGTCACACCATTCATGTCTTCATACATGTACTTAAGGTAATGATGTCCATCTCATTCCACCATCTTTCCTACCCCCATACTCCTCCTTTCCCTTCCCTCCTCTTTGTCCTATCCAAAGTTCCTCCATTCCTCCCATGTTCTCCCCCCAACCCCATTATGAATTAGTATCCACTTATCAGAGGAAACATTCCACTTTTGGTTTTCTGGGATTGGCTTACTTCACTTAGCATAATATTCTCTAACTTCATCCATTTACCTACAAATGCCATGATTTTATTCTCTTTAATGCTGGGTAATATTCCATTGTGTATATATACCACAGTTTCTATATCCATTAATCTATTGAAGGGCATCTAGGTTGGTTCTACAATTCAGCTGTTGTGAATTGTGCTGCTATAAACATTGATGTGGCTGTGTCACTGTAGTATGCTGTTTTTTAGTCCTTTGGGTATAAACAGAGGAGGGGGGTAGCTGAGTCAAATGGTGGTTCAATTCCAAGTTTTCTAAAGAATCTTCATACTGCTTTTCAGATTGGTTGCATCAATTTGCAGTCCCACCAGCTATGTAAGAGTGTTCCTTTCCCCCCACATCCTCACCAACACTTATTGTTGCTTATATTCTTAATATTGCCATTCTGACTGAAGTGAGATGACATCAGCTACAGAACTAATCTCCTGGATTTATAAAGAACTCAAAAAACTTAATAACAAACAACAACAACAACAACAAAAATAACCCAATCAATAAATGGGCTAAGGAACTGAACAGACACTTCACAGAAGATATACAATCAATCAACAAATATATAGAAAAATGTTCAACACTTCTAGCAATTAGAAAAATGCAGACTCAAAACTGCTCTAAGATTTCATCTTATTCTAGTCAGAATGGAATATTTTTTAACACATTTCAGTAGAAAATGGAATTCAACAAAAACTTTGAATTTTATTAAGGGGTCTCATTAGTAGGATGTCAAATGAGTTTGATTGTATGGCAGTTTCAGAAATAGGCATGAGCTTTGGGGACAGTCTTCTTGTGGGGATATAGGTTACTCCAAAGACTTCTGGTCTGTACTTGTTTTTCTGGCCCCATGTCTATCCATTAGCCCTTCTCACTTCATGCATCAATATTTGGTATCAGTATGGAACTTACTGGTTTGTGTCCTTTGCCCTCTGAGTTATTGTGTGTGCTGTCCACTTACCTTTCCCCCAGGTAACTCCTTCTCTCTTCTCCCACCTTCTCTCCATCCCAGGCATCAGTCCCTCCTCCCTTCTATGTTTCTTTAGAATCTGAATCTACCTCTATTCCCTTTGTTTATACTCATGATTTTGTGCATTTTTCCTACTGGACAATGAGTCTTCTTAGTCCTTAGCAGATGCTCAGTGAATTCCAGTGGTCATAATGGGATATAGTTTAGTGTGTACACCCACAGATGTCATTGTCAGCACCTAAAACTACTGACAGTATTACTTTGAACTTGATCATGAAGGGCTTGAGGTTTCTTGTAAATTTTTTGTTGTTGTTTTCTAGTGATAAATAGTATTTATTAAGAGTTCTTTTTAAAAAAAAAATTAGTTGTATATGGACATAATACCTTTTATTTAGTTATTTAGTTTTTTGTGGTGCTGAGGATTGAACCCAGTGCCTCACATGTGCTAGCCAAGTGCTCTACCACTGAGCCACAACCCCAGCCCTTTATAGTTCTTTTATCGGTGCTGTGGTAGAGGCTGAGAGGCTAATGGAAATAGGCCCTGGCCACTGGTGCTATGAAAGTCATGTTTGTTACAGCTAAAATCATAGTGTGTGATTAAAGGCATTGAATAATGTATTGTGTCTCCCACTCCTTGGATGGAACTAAACTATCACTTTGTGATTTACTACTGTGCACTATGAAAGAAAAGAGTGTTCCCAAAACTTGCTAGACAGAGATATCTTATGGGAAAATGCAGACGGTCTTTATTTTAGAATTCAAACTTAAGCACCACTTCATGAAATTTATTGGAAACCCTTTGCTTCAACTAGAAATATTTTCAGTATCCTAAATGGGAAAGGGAGTGCTGGGTTAGGAATTTAATGCATCACAAAGGAATTCATGGTACTGTTTTTAATCTATGATTCTGATATTTCTACACATAACCTTTTAAAAATATTCATTTTGGTAACCTCATTAAAATGCAATCACATTAAAAGTACTAAATTAGTCCATTAAAAATCATAGAATAGCTCTATCTGCAAAGTGAAAATGTTCTCATACATTCTTTAATCAAACGTAGGCTTTTCTATGGCTATCACCCACATGTCCAACAGAATGATTCTTCCCCTTGCTCAGTCCACATAATATCAGTGGAACATTCTCCAGCCTTAGCCCTAGCCCACCATCTCATGGTCTGTAAAATTCTTTGAGAGTTTTGAAAGTTCCAGAAAATTTATTTCTCCTTGGTCCATTCTAAGTTGACCCAAGACAACTTAAGTTAACTAGGTTCAAGCTCTTCATGGATTTTTGGTGCAAAAATCCTACTTCCAAGTATTTTATAAGTTGAATAATTTAATAATTTTACAGAAAGTCTTGCTACTTATCATCTCATATCTTGGCTCTGCCCTCAGGCTTTTAATTCTACTCTGGTCCCCCACCTCACCACCCCTTACCCCCACCCCTGCCACAATCATTAAACCCTAGTCCTTCAGGATCTTGGCTTCTACTTCAAGCAGGCTTGTCAAGAAATCTAAAAAAGGCAGGCTTCCCTCACTGCTGCCTTCAGACCAGGCAGACCAGCCCCTGCCATGGGCCTGTGCTTTGGAGGGCCCACTCTACCCCTTGCCCCATCACAGGCACACCAGGGCTAGCTGGTGTGCCCACCTGAAATCTGCATCCCCTTATGTTATACTTTGCTTTGGGTCCTGAAGATCCCCAAATTCCCCAAAAAGACTCCCTCATGCTTCCAAGGACCTGCATAGGTCTCTCCCTCACCTCTTCTGGAGGGCTGACATTCTGATGGAGTGCACATTCCCAAGCCTGACAGATGGCCAGGGGCAGCTTTGATTGGCTAAGTTGTTGACAGAGCTGAGGGCTCAATGTGCATGTGAGTGAGGTCCCTGTGGTGTGGGACAGAGCTGGGGTGACAAGGAAAGGAGTCCACATGGCCATGGACTGTGGGCCAGGAACAGGGCCAGGCTGGTTCTTCCATAACTCCTATTCTGACAAGAAACTCCTATGTGTCTAATTTCTACCTGGATTCTCAGTCATGAAAGAAGATTTCAAAGTAAAAGCATAGCACATATTTTATCCAACTGTTAGTTTGATTTACAACTTTAAAATATTTAGATATATGATATGTCACTTCCATTTCTACTCTTGCTCCAGGACCCACCAATGCACAGGGTTGATTGGCTTTATTGAAAACGTATTTTCCTTCTAGTTGTTCAGAATATAACAATTTGTTTCCATCTTGTGAAATGATATGTGAATTTGCTTTAAGCAGATACCTCAGATTTAAGAGCAAAGTAGAGTGGTTACAAATGACAGGAGTGTCTTAGTGGTGCTACACTGATGGCTTCTAAACAATTGAGACCTTCACATAAAAATATGTTAGAAACACAAAATACAACCATTGACATGTCTCATATTTAGTAAGTCAAGAAAACTTGTGTAATGAATGACAAAGATTATATAAATCTGAGAAAACTATAATGAGTGATAGGTGAAAATATGTTATAAAATAATGCACAAAATGGCATATTTTAAAAAGCATATACTATAAGAAAAGTAGAAGAATATACAACACAATGTACTATGAACATAGAATTCTTTGTTATTTTATGTATACATTATATATTATATATAAATATAATAAATATATAGATATTTATACATAAATACATGTATAAATTATATGTAATTATAAATATAAAATGTGAAAGCATATATATACTTCTTCATTGAATATATATTACTTTTATACAAATAAAATTAAAGTTAAAATCATTCAGAAGGAAAATATTTGATTGTTAGAGTAATAACAGACATTAAACTTCTTTTCACCATTGATCATGTCAATTAAATGTTTATATTTCATTCTATGTTCCACTCAAAGAAAATCTTTGAATGAGATCAGATCTGCAAGGCCTGGGAGATTTCAGCTGAGTTTGTAGAGTGTAATTTAATTTCAATTTTAAGAGAGGTCAAAGGTCTAGTTAACACACATTTGATGGAATAAAGACTACAGTTCATTTCATCTGAACCTCACATACAGGAATGTTGCTTGTGGGATGTTTGCTTACTTCTTTGTAAAGAAGTTAGTGGGCTCAGATTGAATTTCACAGTGGATACTTTTCCTGAAACTATTTCACTGATCTTTCTGAAACTTGAGTGGTGGTTATAAATATCTGATGGAGAGAGTTCCGCAGTCACAGACCTGTTAGCATTTCCACGGGTGGTTATCACAAACAGGCTGCTCATCAGTTTTCCATTGTTCTTATTAAGGGGATTCAAATATTTCACTTTTAGATTTCTTGGCTAATTATCTCTGTCAACACCCTCATAAAGTTCATGTGGCTTTATAATTGCATTGATTTGCTAAAGAATTTTCCACAATTTTGATTTTCCTTTTTAAAAAGATTTTTTTAAAAGATGGACACAATATCTTTATTTATTTTACTTATTTATTTTTTATGTGGTGCTGAGGATCGAACCCAGTGCCTCACATATGTGAGGCAAGCACTCTACCTCTGAGCCCTGCCACAATTTTGATTTTCTATGAATGTTAAAGCTGTGGTTTTAAAAAAAAAATACCTGAAAAGTTATCAAGCCAAGCTCTTCTGTGGGAAAGCCAACTAATTAATTTATTAGATCATTTGCTAATGCTGACCATTCAAGGAAAAAGATTTGCCAATTTCCCTTTGAATCATTGTAGTATTTATTTAAAATATCAGTATTTTCCCTTCAGGCAACTAGCTCTTTGTGAATATTGTTTAACTGCCCATACTGTGTAAGACTGAGCTGCTGAATGGAAGGGTGGGCAGAAAGCAATGGGGGTTAGTTATAAAGAGAAATAGGGGTGATGGTCTGTGTCACTGGCTGATTTCAGATTCTATTGTCAGACAGACTGGTTTGAACCCTAGTTCTACTACTTACTACTCTGTCATGTGGTCATTGCTAATTTATTTAATCATCATAAGTTTTAATAAAAGGCTTAATAAAATCCACCTTCCAGAATAGAATAGGAGCATAAATTCTGAATTATGTGCATGTGGTTGAGATAAGCCAGGCAAAGGGAATAGAATGAGAAATGACTTGAAAGCCACCAGGGATGAGAGAAAGGAAAGAGAAAAGATATGGTAAAAACCTTAGGCTATAGTGAAAGTGAACAGCAAGCAATTTCCAGGGAAGGTTTCAAGGGCCTTTTGTATTCTGAAGACCTTTATTTAGGTAACCATCAACTTTCTTGTCAGGGACGGTTTGTTCTAGTTCTTTCCTCCTAATCATCACCTTCTAACCCTTTAATCATCATCTCATCATCTTATCCCTTTGTAGTTTTCTATTTCTCTCTCTGGTTGTAGATACTAGGAATTTGCACAGTAGTGGGTAGGCTGAGAATAAGAGTGACATTATTCATGCTCCTCCCTTCTCTTCCTGACTTGTCAAGAGAAGCAAAAATGGGCAGTAGAGCACAGTTTAAATATAAGCGTCTTAACATATGCTATTCCCCAAGCATGCAACAAGGGAGGGGTATAATTGCAAACAGTTTGGGAGTACCTACTGTGTGCTAGGCATTGTTTTGTGTGTTTCATATGTATTCACTATCAATGTCACAGCAACTCAGTCTATTGGTACTAATTTATTCTCCCTCTATAGAACAAAGCACAGGGCATCATATAGCATGTCCAAAGTTGCCGAACTAGCAAGTGACAGACCCAGAAGATGAACCTGGCTTCAACAAAGGCACTTACCACTACTGTGATATGCTACTGCACACTAGATGAAGGCAACAGGTCTTGAATACTGGAAAAAGAATTTGGAAAATACATAGGTGTGTATTTTATAGACTAGGGGATGAATGAGAATGAATATTCTAAAGACAAGGTACCGTGGCAAATAAAAGATTGGAGGTGAGATGAGCCAGTGGTCTCTGTCACACTGGTGGAATGGAAAAATAAGATGGGATTGAAGAATTGAAGCCAAATTATTTCTCAAAATATCACATTATAGTTTCTTATGAAGAAACACTGGTAGGATAGACTATATAGCGAACTACTGGATTTTCAGAGCTAAGAAACGTGATGGGAAGTGGATAGATGGGAAGAATGGATATTATGACTATACCTGAGAGGGTGAGGCCCAAGCAAAGAAGGCCGGATCAAAGCAATATAACTGTTAGGAGATACTTTGGGTTAAACAATGTAGTCAAGTCTTCTATGGCTTTGGGTCTAGTGGTTTGGGGAGAAAGTGTAGATGCCTTTACAATTAGAATTTTGAGTCAGAAATCACTCTGGAAACAATTCAGTTCAATTCACTTAAGCGACGGGTCAAGAAAAAGAAACAACCAAGAGATTATCTCAGGTAACAGCTAAATGTGTGGGAGGCAGGAGTAGAATCCTGCTTTTCTGGTCTCAGTCTAGTGAGTTTCTAATTATGTTGAACTTTTATAGTTTGGTGGACACTTGGTAGAACTTATAACATTGCCTCGGTACATGGACATCACTGATGACATTTCTTGCAATTTTGACCAGATATTGTGCTAAAACGGGAAATGAGAAGTAAAACCATTTTTGGTGAAACTTTTTTTGCGTCATTTTTGAATGGGAAAGGGAGAAGTAGATCTAAACGATGACTTTGCACTTACAATTCCTTTGAATGTAGGAAAGGAATGTTACTTTTAAATTTTGTTCTTGGAGATTAGCAGATCTGGATAATTACTGATTGAAATTGTTGTTATTTTTTTTTGAAACTGGTTATTTTTAAGGAAGAACATTTTTCTTCTCATTTCCAGAGATTCAGAACTCTAGATATTATGCTTATGATTTCATTAATAATAAGTATTATCATTATTTACCAAGAAAGTATACATCATTCATTTTTTATTAAGAGAATGTTAATAATTTACTTACATGCTGATAAATTCTTATAAAACCTCTGTTGGATTTCTGATACATTTTTATCTTCTGAGATAGTTAGGTAGAGTCAAAGGGTTACAGTGTATAATACTGGTGCTTTCCTTCTGCATAGAAACTTAAGGGTTTAAAGCACTTCATAATTGAATATTTATTTCTCATTTAATTGAAGTTCCAAGTTCCTTGTCTAAAACAAATCAAGACATGGTAATTCATTTCACATGAAGGTCTCCTTTCAGAGAATGTTGGTGGGAATTTGAGGGCACTGTTTAGTTCTTTCTTTTTAATTTTATTTGTTCTAATTAGGTATACGTGACAGTAGAATGCACTTTGACACATCACACATAAATGGAGTATAATTTCTCATTCTTCTGGTTGTACATGATGTAAAATCACACCAATCATGTAGTCATATATGTACAAAGGGTAATAATGTCAGATTCATTCTACTACCCTTCCTACCCCTATACCTGTCCCCCCGCCTTCATTACCCTCTATCTAATCCAAAGTAACTCTTATTCTTCCCTACCCCTTCACCTTCTTGTGAATTAGCATCTGCCTATCACAGAAAATCTTTGGCCTTTGTTTTTTTGGGATTGGCTTATTTTGCATAGCATGATATTCTTCAGTTCCATTCACTTACCAGCAAATGCCATAATTTCATTCTTCTTTAAGGTTGATTAATATTTCATTGTGTATATATACCATATTTTCTTTATCCATTCATCTATTAAAGGACACCTAGGTTGGTTCCATAGTTTAGCTATTGTGAGTTGATCTGCTATAAACATTGATGTGGCTGCATCACTGTAGTATGCTCATTTTAAATCCTTTGGGTATTAACCAAGGAGTGGGATATCTGGGTCAAGTGGTGGTTCTATTCCAAGTTTTCTGAGGAATCTCCATACAGCTTTCCATAATGGTTGCACCAATTTGCAGGTCCCACCAGCAATGTATGAGTGTACCTTGGAAATCCACATGTTACAGAATGAAATTAAACCCCTATCTCTCACCCTGCATGAAACTCACTCAAAGTGAAGCAAAGACTTAAGCGCTAGAACAGAGATCCTGTGCCTAATAGAAGAAAATGTTGGCCCAAATCTTCATCATGTTGACTTAGGACATGACTTCCTTAACAAGACTCCTAAAGTGCAAGTAAAATCAAGAATCAATAAATGGGATGGACTCAAAGTAAAAAGTTTCCTCTCAGCAAAGGAAACAATCAATAATGCAAGAAGAAAGCCTACAGATTGGGAGAAAATCTTTACCACATGCACCTCTGATAAAGCATTAATCTCTAGGATATATAAAGAACTCAAAAAGTTTAACACCAAAAAAAAAAAAAAAAAAAACAAATAACCCAATCAATAAATGGGCTAAGGAACTGAACAGATACTTTGCAGAAGAAGAAATACAATAATGAACTGTTTTTTCTTTATGGGGGGAGAAACTCATCTTTTCTGAACTTCATAAAGTTGAACATGAAAACATTCATTTTGCCATCTAAATTCTTTTTTTAAAGTTTGTTTATTGGTGCATATTAATTATACAGAATAGGGGGTTTCATTGTGGCAAAGTGAATATATGTGGCAAATGCATATAAGTAATTTGGTCAATATTACTCTTAATGTCTTCCCTAACCCTCCCTTCTTCTCTCCCCTTTTTCTCCTAATAGTTTCTCTTGTACTTTCATAACATCCCCCTTTCCCCTCTGGCTTCCACATGTTAAGGGAAAACACTTGATACTTGTCTTTATATGTCTGGCTTACTTTGCTTCACATGATGCTCTTCAGTTCCATCATTTTCCTGCAAATTACAAAATTTCATTCTTTTTTAGGTTGAATAAAACTCCATTTGGGGGTATATATGCACTCTTGTAGGAATGTAACTTAGTATATCTGCTATGGAAATCAGTATGGCTGTTCCTCAAAAAACTAAAAATTGAACTACCATATGATTCAGCTAAACCAGTCCTGGTATTTTTCCTAAGGAATTAAAGTTAACATACCTATGGATACATGGATATCTGTGTTGATCACAGCATAATTCACAATAATTAAGTTATAGAGTCAGCCTAGATGTCTGTCAACCGGTAAATAGATAAAGAAAACATGGTCTTAATAAAACCAGGAGAGCTACAAAATTGATTTTATGTTTAAGTAAAATGAATTACTTTTCCTAACCATTGAGCAAAATCTCTCTGTTCTATACTAAAATGAAATCTATCATAGCCCAGTCCTCTTGCTGTTTGATCTCTCTCTCTCTCTCTCTCTCTCTCTCTCTCTCTCTCTTTCTCTCTCTCTCTCTCTCTCTCTCTCTCTCTCAAAGCAGTTTTTAATAAAGGGAATTGTTTTCTCATTATGCAAAATTATTTAAAATTAGAGGGGAAAAACAAAGCAAAATAAGATTATAGCAATTGTCATGTAAATTTTTATGAAAAGATTTAAACTTCTGAACCTCCTAAAAATAGAATAAGAACAATCCCTCAAAGCTAGGACAGGACTTATTTCCAATACTAAACCTGATATATGTGGATAACCCTTTTCCCTTGAAAGCCTCAGTCAAGCAAACCAAGTGCTTCTTATGGATGCATCTTAAAAGAAAAGAGTACTCCTTTGGAAACATTCATTTGAGAATTATTTAACTTAGATTTAAACCCTATTATTTTTGCAGTACACACATATTTGGAAGTAATTTTTAGGATTAATCTGGATTTATCATTTTCTTAATTAGAGGGTTTCTTACAATTTTATAATCAGTGTTGGGTTAAAAAAAAGATTTGTGGATAGCTTAAGTAAAGAAGCTTCCCTAAATGAGTGGTGAAATATTAGCTTCTACATGATGGAAGGCTTGTTCATAGATATATATGATGCAAAAAAGTATCCTCACTAAATGTGAAACATTCTCTTTTAGAGTATCGGCAATGCTGAGTAGGTATCCTTAAATACTATATTTTTTATGAAAAAAAAATTTTGAATAAAAGGAAGCAAAATGAATAAAAGTGACAATACATTTTTTTCTTTTAAAGTACTTATGGAGTGGCTGTAGCTTTTTCACACATGGGTGGAGAGAGTATGAGATGGCACCAGAGGACTTGCCAAGCTAAAACAGTTTTCCAAGTTCATCTTGAGTTTCTTGAACTTCTCTCATATGGGTTTCTGAGATACAATGTAACCTATGTTCTAGAAGAGAGAAAGAAGTTAAGTGTTTTCTGTTCTGCTTATTATAGTCAGTAACTTTGATTTTAAGTTCCCCACTATGGGCTCATATTTTTAGGAGGATTTGGAGAGAGGTGCAATCAGATATTGGAGAGGGAAGAGCTTCTTGGGGACAGGTTTCATTCTTCCTAGAAAAATTCAGAGAGTAGTCATTCCAGTATGGGACAACATAACAGCAACTACAAGGGTCCCAAGGACCAGGGAGCAAGGAAAGAATACTGAAGTGTGACTGCAGTAAGAAGCCAGGGGGTAGTGGGTGTCCTCAATGCTAAAAGAGAAGCCACTGAGGGAACTGGCAATGTGGCTTGTAATGCCACTGACCCTGTGGCCATTTAGCTAAACTAGTTGCTGTCCTTAGCAGGCAGGGGAGCAAGGGAAGCTTAGAGAAGGGACATGGAACTCAAATATACCTATGGCCAAAAAGGCAACAGCAGGCAAATTATTTTCTACAGTTAAGAATGATGTGCTTTCAAAGTTTGATGTTTAATGTAAGTTTTTTGTTAAAAGAAATCTCCTATCAGATTAAGGAAATTACTGTATATTCCTTCTTTGTTAAGAGTGTTTTTCTATCATGAATGGATGTTGAATTTTATCATATTATGGGTTTTTCCGCTATCTTTTGAGATGTTATATGTTTTTTTTCTCTTTGTTTTGTCCTCCTATAAATTGTTTAATTTTATTAATACATTCACATATTAAATTTTTTTATTTTCTCAAAGAAAAAAAAAAGAATGGCGTGCTTTATTTTGGATGTATAATTCCAAGTCATTAGTCATTGAGCAAAGTCAGAGGGAGACTGGAAACGACAAGAAGATAATGATCTTTTAAAAAATATTTAGTTGTTGATAGACCTTTATTTATTTATTTATTTATTTATATGCGTTGCTGAGAAACAAACCCAGTGCCTCACACATGCCAGGCAAGTGCACCACTGCTGAGCTACAGCCCCAGCAAAAGATAATGAATGTGTTTGTCTAGTTTACCATTGACTTTCTTCCATTAAAAAAACATATGTAGTCAATAAATATTTGCTTAATAAGTGAGTTAATTGTCATAGACCAATCTGGAATCCTGGAAGGGGAATTAATGAATTCAGATAAAAAAAAAAATAAACCCCTACAGCAGAATTGAGACCTGCCTATAGCCAGCATGATTAAAGATCTCCTAATCCCCAGGAAAGATAAATTATAGTTCAACAAGACAGTGCCTGTATGAAACCTACGTAATAGGCCTAAATTAAGATTTTTATGAAGCAGGCCATAGTTTACCATTAAAATATTTGGGATGCTTTTCACTGATTTATTTTTCCCCCTAAAGACCATATTTAAAGATTTTTGGCGGGGGGGTTCTGAAAGTCAAACACTGAATCAGGTTTGGCCCTAAGTGATTATCTAGAAATCATTCCATAAATGACACAATAGTGCTTTCTATCCATGCAGCATCAGTCAGGAGCAGTGGTATGGAGGGCATCCTTGCAGCATTAACATTGCAGTGATGCCCTGGTGGGCACTGACCTAGATTTGGATCAGATACAGTGACAGTCCTACGAGGGTCTCCATAACTTCTCTGTCCCTCTGCCTTTCATGTCTTCACTATGAGCAGTCCCCTGATACACAGTTACATTTCCCAGTGAGTTCCACCTTAGTTTATGGATCTGTCTCTATGTCAACTCCTCTCTGTGCCCATGACTCTAAACCCCAGCATTCTCACAATAACTCTCTCACCCAAGCACTAGTCTCATATTTTCTGCTGTCTTCAGTAACACACATTTTGGTATTGTCCATTCTAGCTACCCAGTTACAAAAGCTCAGAGTTATTTTTTACTTCTTTTCCCTGTTATCATCCCAAGTGCAGTAGATTCAATGTCTCTCAGGTGTTTATTCTTTCCATCTGATGGTTGATTCAGTGAAGTCACTTCTGAACTGGTCACCCTGCCTTCTGGATTGATTTTTTTCCAGACATATTGTGGCCAGATTTCTCTTCCTAAATTACCACTTTACCATATTTCTCCCCTATTCAAAAACTCCTGTGGCTTCCTGCTATCCTCCTTCAATCTTGCCTTTGAGAACATACATGGTCTGATTTCCTAAGCAATCTGATACGTACCCTTCTGGCACAAGCAGCCTGCTTTTCATTCCCTGAATTCTAGAAATAATTTATTTTGAATGTTGAGTTTTTACTCATGTTATTTTTCATTTGGAAAGTCCTTCCTTGCCAGAGTCCCAGTCAAATCTTACCACTTCCTTAAAGACTTAGAAAAAAATGCTGTATTTTTTAATCTCCTACTTTCTAAATATACTGTTGCACTTGCAACCTACATTATTCTTTTTGGCCATTCAAAGTATGACTTAACTATTATATGCTTAGTACATCTTCTTAATTGTACACACTTTAAAAACAATGGCTGTATATTTATCTCTTCATATACATTTTAGTTCTCAGTCTGGTGCTGTACGTTACCAAGGAACTCAATAAAAATAAATTAACACAATGAATACAGTGATGGTTTAATGGAAAGCAACCTCATGTGAGGCTATATATTTTGAATTTGGTTTTTAGTTCTGTTGCTCTGTAGACAAGCAAAAATGAGAAAGTCACTATCCCTCACTTGGTTCTCAAATTTTAGTACTTTTAAAGAATCACCTGGATGTTTTATTCAATGGACATAGAATGACCTCATCACACAGTGAAGTCTGAACAACTGAAAAGACACCCACAATTCTGTTCGACAACTATTAAAACTGGGGATTGAGTAACTATTCCATCTATTTTTGTATAGTTTTAAAAAATTTCCTGGTGAAAGGTAATAGTAATAACCATCTAGGAACACTAGTTAAAATGCAGCAGTTCTGATTTATTAGATTCCTGTATATCTCCCCAATATCTGATTTAGTGGTTTAAGCTAAGTTTCAGGAATCTTGTTTTTACAGCTACTCTGTTATAAACATTGTTGAAATTTCTGAACTTTCCTCCTACACTATGAAATCAGGACACAACATTTACTCTGCAAGTCTGTTGTAAGCAAAATAAGATGTGTCAAAACATGTAGGTCAGTCCGTAGCTCATAATTTGATGGATACCTAATACATCTATAAAATAACAGAATAGTGGACCCTATTGTGGGGACTCCAGCTTGAATACATGGCCGGTGACTATTTATTCTGGAAGATGAATTTAGACAACCGAGGCTAAGAATGAAAAAGAATAAAAGAAGGGAAAGAATTTGATTAAGAGTAGTAGTGACACTTCCTCTCTTTTCCATGCTCAGTTAAGTGGTTTGATCCCTTCTTGGAATGAACTGAAGTGATATTTAATTTAAAAAGCGCAGAGATAACAAATTGCCAATAACAGGTCTTTCATGGATGGTCTCACTAGACTAGGGACGAATCTAATTTTGAACAGCTGGAAGGGCTTGTCTCTTTCATACAAATCACATAAAGTTCAGACATTCTAGAGAAAATCACTCTGAAAAACAAACCACGCCTCCCATAAGTGAAGTATGATTTAGGATGATTGTAAAAAGAATTCTGAGACTTCTATAAAGCATACTTTTGTTTTAGATCACATTTTATTTGCTTATAGTAACTTTAAACACCATGAATGCACTAAATATTTTATTTTCCTTAGCACTTTTTAAATGAATTTAGTTTTTAGTTGGGTGAATTGTTCGTTATATTTGTTTCTTGCCCGTGGAACAAATAAACACTCTTCACTCTTCCTTCACTCTTTATATTCTCCTCCTTATGTTCTTTCCTAGTTTTAGAGAGAACCTTTTAAGTAAGGCAAAATCTAGTAATGAGACAAACTATGAACAAAAATGGTGAATTAATGTGAAAACTCTTTGTGCTTAAACTTAGAAGGAGTATCATCCATAGTGACAGGTCTGACACCAGTCATTCATTCATTCATTCAATTCAATAAGTATTTGCTGTGCTCTTGGAAATTCCCAGAAGAAGTAAACACTGTTTCCTCAATGATTCCTCTTAATGCCAATAACAACAAGGCAGGTAGAAAATGATACCTGTAGGGATGAGTGGGTGCTGTTGGTGGTGAGGCAAGGGTTAGCGTTACATCAGGAAAGGTCCTCCTGAGGAGGAAGCCTTTTACCGGGGCTTGCAGGAGTCTAAAGCAGACAGAGGAGCTGCTCTAGCCTGACTCAGCTCTCCCAAACATGCATAGCATGCACTTGCTGCAGATATGCCACGTTTTGTGGCGATGGAGCACAGCAAGGTTTACGTGGCTGATGTGGGAACTGAGTCCACTGACAACTTGTACTGAACAGCTGCCCTAATTTGCCACACTACGTAACTTGAATGAGATGCCTGTTTAGTTTTTAATCCTGTTGCAAATTTACCACTGCTTAGCTCATTTCAGAAAGACCTTTTGAAAAGCAGCACTCAAAGCTTGGATTTCCTCCAGTTTATCTGCAGAGTATGAGAATATTGTGGGGGAACTTTTGGGTAGAGTGAAGACCAATCAGACATACAGGATGTCTTTAAACCCATCACTCTTTTGGATCAGTTTCTCCAAACAGCAAAAATATTGCTTTAAATTCAGAGAAATAGAAAGGAGTGGTTAAACCAAACTTCCAAAGTAATTAAATTATTGTAAAAATATTTTTGGAATTATTTTTCAAAAGACTCTTTGCTTCATTGATAGTAGTTTCTGACCCTTTGGAGATGAAGAATATTTTTAAAAATCAATAATGACATTATGGCTACCTTCATATATACTCAATGAGACATTATTAAAAAATAGTGGAGCTTTTAATCTTTGTCTATGAAAGATATAAAGAACATTAGAAAAACAGTTTTAAGTAGATATCTGCCATAAAATGTCAAAACCAATATAGTAGCAAAGAAAACCTTCCTGACTATCCTTATTTGAGCACCAGAAAAGACCTACTGGCTGTGAGTCAGCTGTCTTTCTCCTTTTCACTTTCACCAAAAACTAAACTGTTGGCTTCAGCAGAGGAGACCACAGTTATCCATCATTCGCATGCACATCACAGCAAGCAGCTGTCAGGAGAAACTTCAGCCAGTCGCTACATCCTCCCAGACGCTTTCAAATAAGAGACTGATCAAAATGAAAGGCACTGCTAGACAGCCAGCAGCAAAATCTCATTTAGTTGGACTCCTGTAACTCAATTCCCCATAAGTGTGATGGAGATAGGCTGGGCAGCCAGAGAGCCTGCTCTGGGAGTATCGATCACCTGTGTTCTCCAGTGCCCTGTGGCAGTCTCTCTTGTGTGAGAGCTGAACCACTGACCTAAGTGCTGGAGGGGCTTGGGAGATTCCTTCCAATACTGGGAGGATGAGGGGCCTCATTGTAAATTGCCTAGATTAGTCAGAATTTTTAACATTTTGAAAGTTTTCCTCTAAGCACTATTAAGATAATGCTTAGAGGAAAAATGCTAAAAAATAAAATTGCATGTATTCAATGTGTATAATGTGATATTTTGATATATGTATACACTGTGAAATGATTAGATTAAATGAATGAACATGTCCATCACCTCACATATTTATTATTTTTTTGTAGTAAGAATATTTAAGGTCTACTATCATAGTAATTTTCAAGTACAGATTATTAATTTTAGTAGTCACCATGCTGTATGATAGGTCCCCAGAACTTATTCATCCTAACTGTAACTTGGTACCTGTTGTTGACCAACATCTTACCTTTTTTGGTCCACTGCTCCTGCTTGAGCTGCTGACAACCATTCTACTCTCTACTTCCAGGAGTTTAACTTGTAGAAATCACATGTAAGTAAGATCAATCAGTGTTTGTCTTTCCGAGAATGGATTATGTTGCTTAGCATAATGTCCTCTAGGTTCATCTAGACTGTCATAAGTGACAGGATTTCCTTCTTTTAATTAATTAATGAATTTCTTTGTTCTAATTTATTATACATGACAGCAGAATGCAATTCGATTCAGAATACACAAATGGAGCACAATTTTTTATATCTCTGGTTGTGCACAAAGTAGAGTCACACCATTTGTGTCTTCATACATGTACCTAGGGTAATGATGTCCCTCTCATTCCACCATGTTTTTTTTTAAAGGCTGAATTATATTCCATTGTAAGCAAACATACATATTTTCTTCATTCATCCATCCATTCATGGACGTTAGATATTGTTTCTATGCCTTGGCTCTTGTGAATAATGCTACAAAGAACATGGCACCTCCTTGACATACTGATTGAATTTCCTCTGGATATAGATCCAGAAGTGCGAATGCTGGATCATCATATAGTAATTCTTATTCTCCTTCTTCTTCTCTTTTTGCAGTGTTGGGATGAACCCAGGGCCCCCTGCATGCTAGGCAAGCACTCTACCACTGAGTCATATCCCAAGCTCAGTAGTTCCATTTTTAATGATTTGAGGAGTCCATACTGTTTTCTATAACAGCTGTATTAATTTATAATAATCTCACCAACAGTAAACAAGTGTTTCTATTTCTCCCCATCCTCACTGACACTTATCTTTTGTGTTTTTATAATAATCAATTCAACATGCTTGAGATGATAGCTTATTGTGGCTTTAATTTGCATATCCCTGATTCCTGGTGATCTTGAGCATTTTTGTTTTCATATACCTGCTGGCCATATGTTGTCTTCTTTAAAGAAATGTCTATTCATGTCTTTGCCTATTTTTAAGTTGGTCATTTTTTTAATTGTTATTAAGTTGTTTGAGTTCCTTAGGACATTTGGAGGTTTTAGTTAATGCTTTTAACTTTTTGCTACTTTAAAATCACATTACTATTAATATTTTTGTACTTTGACCCATCCTGGAAGTTCTTCCTGGTACTTGCACTTAGAATAATGTTTAAATAGACTCAAGGAAAGGGACACAATGTGGAAATGTTGGGGTTCTAGCAGATGTCAGCCTTCACTTACTGGTGTGTTTTCCAAATTTACAGCAGACCTCCTGCAAAAGGTATTTGTTCTGCCTCCTTAGCAATCCTTCCAGCTCAGTGCTTGTTCATAAGTCTATTCTCATTTCCACAGCCATAGTAGTTGACATTTAACACAGAAGATTCAGGGTGCTTAGTGTGTGTCATCTTTCATACCCTCATTTCATAGTGCTGACTAAATTTTTATGGAATTTACATAGAGTTCTGTTTTACTTTTACCCTATAACCCCATGTAAAATTTATAAGAATGGTTTTGCATTTTGGTAAATTAGATTTGATTGGCAGAATTTTCTTTTGCAAGGGGCAATAATTTTCCATTTTTATAATGACTGTTCTTTTTATATTGTATTGATCATTTTAATATATATAAGTTAATTATCCTATTTTCAAGTCTGCCGATTTCATGCTATTTTCTCTTTAAAATAATTTGAATTATTGTTCCTTCAGATTGATTATTTCCAGATTTATTTTTCTTTTTTACACTTTAATGCTATATTCTGATTTAAATATATCTGAATTGTACTTTCCGAGAACTGTCAGCAAGGAGAAAAAGAAAGTTAGCTAAACATGTGAGTTATTTCCTAAATGTAGGAAATTTATTTAAGAACAGCTTGAACATTATAGCCAAATTATAGCAAAACAATTTGAAAAGGGAGACTTCACTGTGTTTTTTGTTCTGATGATGCAGTTCTTTCAGTGTGGTATGGGTGTGCCTTTTTTTTTTTTTATTTGCATGTGCAGTAAAAACCAATTTTCGATTTTTCCAGGTAACCTAATGCCAAGATTGCAAAGTGGAGCATAAACATTCTGCAAAAGTATACAAATATGTGAGTGTCTATGTACATGTGCATGGGATTAACAAGGCATGTGTTATGATTTGGATGTGAGGTGTCTTCCAAAAGCTCACGTGTGTGAGACAATGCAAGGTTTGAGGAGAAATGATTGGGTTATAGTCTTAACCCAATCAGTGAATTAATCTCTGGTGGGATTAATTGAGTAGTAACTGGAGGCAGGTGGGGTCTCCCCTCCCCTCCCCTCCTCTCCCCTCCTCATGTGAGCTGCTTCCCTCCACTACACTCTTCTGCTGTGATATTCTGCCTTACCTTGATCCCTGAGGAATGTAGCTAGCCTTCTAGGGATGGAGAATTCTGAAACTGTGAGCCCCTGAGTAAATTTTTCCTTCTCTAAAATTGTTCTTGTTGGGTCCTTTAGTCATACCAGTGAAAAAGCTGACTAAAACAGCATATTAGGTTTCAATTCTGATGCTTTGTAGTTTTCTCATGTCCATTCCTAGAAAAACTTGTCAACCTTTATATTGAATTAATCTTGTGTTGTCATGATTCTGATGGTCAAAAGAAAACCACAGGTATTCTATAAAGCATAGCATTTCAAAATTTCATGTCAGTAGGAAACAAAACATGCAAAACAAAATGGTCACATCAGAAAAGAACAGAAAGAATGCTTACAGAAATGTTGAGAGACGCTTATGAATGGAACATTTTGGGGGCGGGTATTGGAAATTGAACTCAGGGCCAATCAACCACTGAGCCACATCCCCAGCCATATTTTGTATTTTATTTAGAGGTGGAGTCTCAATGAGTTGCTAAGTGCCTTGCTTTTGCTGAGGCTGGCTTTGAATTTGTGATTCTCCAGCCTTAGCTGACCTGCTGGTATTACGGGCGTGCGCCACTGTGCCCAGCTGAATGAACCATTTTAAGAATAAAGATGAAGAAATAAAACAAAAAAAAATCTGATTATTTTTCTGCTATTTGAATAGCCAGAAGTTTCACTTGTAATTTAAATATAATTTAAAACTGCACCTTATTAATGAGTTCACACAGGTGTGAAGCACTTAAAGATAGCTGTGTACAAAGTCATCTTGTTGGGATTTGCTCTTAGAGATTGGTCTGTTCCTAAATCTTCAGGGGGACAGAACAGCATCATGGTTAAATGTGCAGGTCTCAGCATCAGGATACATGGGCTATGCTACTGTCTCTGCCATTTATCAGTTGCTTTAATTTAGGAAAGATAGTTGAGCTTCTCAGTTCTTATCAGTTTCTTCAACTATAAAATACATTACAGTACTTACCTGAGAGATTCCTAAAATCAAACAATTTATATGAAGTATGTAGGTGAATAGGTATTCTTGATCATAACAAACTCGGTAAATAGCTGCAGCTGCTGTTAGGATTATCTGACTTCAGGCAGGAGACATGAATTTAACTTAATATGTTGCCTCTTTTGGGAAGAGTTTCCAATTGTGCAACAAATGAATTTTAATTGTTAAACATAAATCAAGGAGAAAAAATTTAATGGAGATGGCACAGATGGGCTTTCTAGTACTCCTGCACTTTCCTCAGGGGGGGTAAAGCTAATTTGTCCTGCAGTATCACTTTTTTTCCCAAAAACATTGCTGGTGGCAAGAATAAATGTGGACAACATGTAGAAATGGTAAGTGGAAATTTCTTCTCTCTTGGCATTACTATCATGTGTTTTAAATCCCTGTTCATTGCATTTATTCTTCTACCTGCTCATGTATCTGTCTATATATTCATCCATCAACTCATCTATCCATACACCTATCCTCTACTGGGTGCTAGGCATTGGAGAGATGATGTAGGTTAGGTATACTTCCTGTTACTAGGGACTGCAATGAGGGACAGGGTGGGGGTTCAAGGAGGGTGATGACAATTGCAGTATCAGACAATATTATTTTGAAAATAACTTGGTATAATCATTGTGATATGTACAGGATTTTGTGGAAATAGGGCACCAAGGACTTCCCACAAAAGTTTCTTTACATTGGATTTTAATATTCACCACTTCAGTATGAAGAGCATTCTCTTTGGTAATTTGTTTTTACCAACATACAAAGGAAATGTAAATGTTCCACAAATTAAAAGTCCTCCATTTCTGATGGGAATGCATAGAGCCATTTAGTTTTTCCCTGGAAGTCTGACCTCCTTAGTCATCTTTAAAGCCTAATGCGTTTGTATTTCACTGCTGACATTCCACAGTGGACTAATATCTAACCGTGGCTTGAGGGCTGCTACATGTTTAATGTGAGACAGGCTCTGGAAAAGCTAAGGCTCAATTGACTTGGTGAAGTATAACTTGGGAGTCTCATTTCTTTCCACCCCTCTTCACAATGGGGACAGGGGAAACAACTGCATTTTCATTTATTAGGAAATGGGTTAGTCAGTGAGCCTTTTATTAATCCACCCCCTGCAAAAGATACAGACTGGCAGTCTTGATCTTATCCTCTTTTTTAAGCTGCTGCCTTGGAAGTTATTTGTGTCCTAAATTACCCCAAGAAAATTTTTTTGTTAGAACCATTTTGAGTGAAAACCATTATTGCCATTGTTGTTATCGATATTATTATTATCCAGACTTTAACATGATCAGAAGAGGAAAGAAATCCTGTGATACTAACAGCACCCTGCTCAGTTATAGCTAATCTCCAAGTTTTTATGTACACACTGATTTGGGCACAGTTATTAAAGGAGGGATTATTGTAGAAATCTCATTCTAGCCCCATCATATCTTAATTGCAGTTCTCTGGGTTTTATTTTTAAGACAATATCAAATTTCCAGAACTTTAAAGCCCTCATTCCTTATGTGTATATGAAATCCAGCTACATTTCATTATAGGTGAAAAAAATTAACCCAGCAGACCAACAGCCTAGATTTCAGTTTGCAATATACAATATTTGTTTTTTCATCTTAAATACTTCAGAAGTTGATTTAGGGTATGCTGCATACCACCCATGATTTATTTCTCTTGTGATATAAAATAAATAATAAATAAAATAAGGAATTAAATAAGTTTGGGTTTCTGAATTCCAGGAGGTAGATAAATGTTCTTTTATAATTTGAAAAGTTGAAAGAATGAGAATTAAAAAATTGGCAAGGATTGTGTGCCATACAGATGTACCAAGCAATGAATTCATATGACTCTCACATCCTAAAATTCAGTCTTTATGTACATTAGAACTGAAGTGTGACTTAGTGAATTCTTTAGTTCCTACCTTTTGATTCTGGTTGAAGTTTGAACACAGAAAGGGTTCTAGTATGTGATACTCAACATCTGTTGTTTTTTCTGCAGCTCAGGATGCTACCCATCCCATTTCCCATTCTTATAACTGTGTTGGGCTAAGCAAGATCTGAATAGCACAACCTGCTAAATTTGGGGCCCAGAAAGGCTGAGACACACAGGCAGGAGCAGACTTTTTACATCATGTGGCTCTTATTCAACACTGGCAAATCCCTTCTGATCTTTTCACTCCGAGGAAGACAGAACTAGGGACTGGGAGAAAGAAGGATGATTATAGCTCATTAGTTTATTCCTTTATTCACTCACTTAACTTACAATCATTTATTGAGTGCTTGTTTTGTGACATCAAGAAGCACCAAGGTTGATTCTGGAAATTTGAAGATGAATAAGTTACTATTCCTGCTTTCAAGGTGCTGCAGCCTAGCAGGGTTTCTAGCTGTTTGTGGCTGGAGATGGAATTCAGGGCCTCATGCATGCTAGGTAAGTGCCCTACCAACTGAGATATACCACTACACCTTAGAACATAGTATAGGGTTTGGTGCTGTCTGCAATTTCAGGCATCCACTAGGTGGTCTTCAAAAATATTCCTCCCAGATAAGGGGGAACTATTGTCTTGCTGAAATTATGGTTTCAGAAACCTTGTGCTATTGGTGGAATCTACACTGGACGCAGGAGGAAATTGCTGGGGAAGGATGCATGTAAGGAAAGGAAATCCTCAGGCTGATTTATTGTTTAACACTGTGTACACAGTGTGCTATGCTTGCCTCAGTCAAATGAAAAAGGACATAGTCCCTGTCCTTAACTAAAGTCACATATTTTAAAAATAACATTTTGACCTGCTTATAAAGTCAATATGATTTAAAATTAAAATTCAAGCTACAGATATCTAATAAAACTAAAAAATAATCTAAGATCTCACCAAACTGGGTTTCATATTTTATTACAAATTTCAGAAGAATACATCTTAAAAGAGCAAAGATTCACCAAGGACCTCATTTACACGAAGAGAAAGAGTTCAATGTAACAACATCTTCCTAAAAATAATTTATACACATTTTAGTTTTGAGGGGCGCTGGGAGTAAAACAGGCAGGGTTAGTCCCTAAAAGATTTAAGAAGAGCGAGTGCACTGCTTCCGCTGGTGCAAGAGTTCTAGAGGGCATGTTTCAACTTTTACAAAGGTTCCCAAAACTTAGCCCTACAGGAGCCGCCCATGCCTGGTGCGCTTTGCTCCCAAAGCTGGTCGCAAATCACTGACGCATGCGCAGTTTGGTCTCCGTGTCACCGGCCTATTTTTCTCAGGCAGGTTTTTTTTTTGTGCGGTCAGCAAAAGGGCCAGAACTGCTACAGTGACAGTTCGGAGCCTGCGAGTGTAGTGAGAAACCAGCACTAAGTGAAAAACACTTCGTGTTGAGATAGGCTCCGGGTGGAGTCGTTTTTGCAGAGGTCTTCACACACATACTTTTAAAATGTCAAAAGATCTTTAGAAGAATCTAACTTGGAGGAACAGTCTGAGGAATTCTCTGTAGAAGGGACAGGACTGGAAGGGGCGAGGGGGCGCCGATCTCAAACTTTCAGCGCCGATGCGTTGTGCTTGCTTCACTACTCTGGGGAGCCCGGCTGCCCCAATTAATCTGACGTTCCTCTGAGACCCCCCACCCCCTTTAAAAAATTGCATCCATTGTTTAGGATGTCCCAGGAGGAACCCCAACGTATTTCAGGGTTTAACCACATTCTCCAGGAAGCTACTCCAGGAGAAAATCCCTGGATGCCTGGGGTTGTGTAAACTCCGCGAATCGGAGGGTTCGCGGGTGGGCGGGGGCTCTGGGATCCCCTTT
>NW_026000078.1:7118182-7124213 GCF_001458135.2 Marmota marmota marmota | reverse complement strand
GCGTGGCGCCCCTGATCCCGCTGGCCGTGGCGCCCGAATCCTAGAACCTGCGCGGGGAAGTGACTGACGGCGGCTGGCGTCGGCGGGGCGCGGAGGAACCGCGGTAGCTGCGGCCGCATCCTCGCAACCTGCCCCAGCCGGGTTGAATCCGGGAGCCGTCGGACATGGAGCCATGGAAGCAGTGCGCTCAGTGGCTCATCCACTGCAAGGTGCTTCCTGCCAACCACCGGGTGACCTGGGACTCAGCGCAGGTGTTTGACCTGGCGCAGACCCTCCGCGATGGAGTCCTGCTTTGCCAGCTGCTCAACAACCTCCGGGCGCACTCCATCAACCTGAAGGAGATCAACCTGAGGCCGCAGATGTCCCAGGTAAGGAGGCCGGTTGGGCGCCCCCGCCTCCTGCCGGTATCTCCCATTAATCATCTGGCTAATTTCTTTGTGTAAATGCAAACATCTAGGTGCGCTCAGCTTGCCCTGCCTCCCAGCCTTCTGCTTTGGGGACCACTTCAGCTTTTCCTGCCTTGGCTTAAAATGGTTTAGCTCTTCAGCTGCATGCTCAAGCTTTGCGTCCAGAGATGGTGCAAGGATTTCGTAAAGGCTTTCTGTGAGGCGGGAAGAAAGAAGTTGTCTTAGGGTGCCCTTCACCTATTGTGCATGTGTGTGTTTGTGTAGGGCAACAAAGAGAATTTGATCCAGCTCTTCTGTAATAACGTTGGGAAGGGATGAAACGCGGTGATGGGGTAAATTTGCTTTTAGTTTGTTCTTCTGCTTTGCGTTTTGTTCCCATGCTCTCTTGAAAGAGGAACCATGACATACATGAGGACTCTAGGAAGTGGAGGGCGTTTGGTACCATTATCTGAACAGGAATGACACTGGTCGAAGGAAGGAAAAGGAGCAGGACGCAGAGGCTGTACCCGAAGGCCCCCTGAGCTGGTGGCCAGCTGGCAAGCTGGATGGTTGTGTTTACAGCTCTGCTGAAGCCATGTGAGAAGGAGTCCAGCCTCACTCAGCAGCGACAGGAAATGAAAAGTTTCACTAAAGATTCCGCTTTCTTTCATTCGGTCCTGTGCTCAGGTGATGTGGTATACATCGGACTCCCATGGCTGAGGCTTGCCCGGAGATGCCTCTTTCAGGGTTTTAAAGAAAATGCAGCCCTGGAAGGCTGTGTGCTTTTTACAGCAGCTCAAAAGTCAGAATGCAGCCGAATAGTGGTTTCTTGGTCCTGTTGGAAAGTTTCTGTTCAGAAGGATGATAACACCATTCATAATCTTTGTTTTCTGTTTCTTGCTGTAAAAACCCAGTTTCAACTTAGAAGAGTTTCTTTTATGACACATTAGTCCCGTATTGATACAGTCTAAATTACTTAGCAACCCAAGTAGTGCCTTTTTAAGAAGGAACATAATTATTAAATCATATAAAGTTTATACGATTTATTAATTATGTATTTAGAGTGCATACACACTCACCTCTGGTTCTCAGTGTCATTGTTTTGTGAGGGTCCCTGTACTCTTCACATTCTACACCCCTTGCCCATCTGCTTTCAGCCTTGAGCAGTCTCCAAGAAAGAACAGGCAGGTAAGAGGTGGGAGCCATAAGTATTTAAACATAAGGTAAACTGTTTTAAACCCACACACAAACCTGCATAGTGATTGCTAACATTGTAGACCCTTCAACAACTGTCCCAACTCTGGATATCCTTTTGAGGGGTTTAGCAGAAATTTCTATTACGCAGGAAGCTGCAGTCAGTTGGTTAGCTAGTCCCATAGATCCCTGTTTTTCACCTTGCCTGTAGCCTCAGGAAGCAGCATGGGTCAGGATGCTTTGGCCCACCAGCACATAGTACGGTACTGTGCACATTTCCTGAAACTTAAGTTTCCTGAAACTTTCAGAGGTTGTGCATTAAGTTGTTTTCAATAATCAGGTTTTCTTGACAGTTGAAGATTACCCTTTTAAAACTTTATTTGACTGTTAACAATGGATGAAAATTTTTTTCAAATGTGTTTTGCTCTTTGCCTTTTAGAATGTATTAGATGTAATTTAATCTTTTTGATGACTAAGGATTGTCATTATAAGCATCATTAATGAAAATTGAGCACATAGAATTCTCTAAGAGCTCTATTCCCTACTGAGGGTACCACAATGAGCATAGCAGGTACTTGCCCTAAAGGGATTATTACACTCCTATCAGACAAACCACCAGGTTATAAAGAGGTAAGTGGGACAGCTAAATGTCTTCCTTAGGCTGTTTGCTTTGAGTTCATAAGATTGCCTAACCCTGAGCTTTTGGGTTCCAAATCAAGTCCAGTTCTCAAACCTGAATCTGGTAAGGCTAGCATCTGAATACAGTGGTGCCTGTTTTTGCTTCCTTGTTGATTCTTTACCACATTGTAAAGAGATAAGGTTCTGAATGGCCGAGAAGCAAGACAGATGAATTTGAATTACATAGGTCATCATTAAATCCTTATATGAGACTTATTAAATGGCTTCATGAAACACGTTGACATATTTAATATGCCTTTAGTGCTCAGACATAACTGTGTACCTAATGTTCACTTTTAGGAGTAATAGATTCCAATTACAATTTTAAAAGAATCACAAGGGTTTATAGTTCCTTTAGACTGACATCTATAAATATTCCTGCCTCATACATTTTTCTTGGGAAAAGTTCTGAGGTTCCCACTACATCAGCTGTGTGCATTGTGTATGTTGAATAATCTGTTAACCTAGTACATTCCAGACATTCAAGCCAACAGTTTCTTCTTTGGAATTTAGAGGTCATTACCACTACTTATCTCTTCACTATGTTAAGAGTCAATCTGAGTTAGTCTACCTGAGCTAGGTTCTATTGAAGATATTAATTTTATATAGACTATTTTCTTAAGCATATGATTTTCTAAGACAGGAAATAACTGGAAGCTCTTACTTTAGAGTTTTATGACATTTTGAAACTGCTATGAGCAGATGCTGACAAAGGAAACTTTAATTTATTGATGTTTTACTTATTGCCTGTTTTTAGTTTTTCACAAAGAGGCTATAAAGTGACTAGTCTCGTTTAATAATAAAGGTGTTTATTCCAGTGAGTGGGATTTTTTTCATTTTGTCAGCATTCTGCCTTGTTTGCATTTAAAAAATAAATAGCCATGCAAATAATGATTGCTCAGTTATAAGTGATTCTTGAAGTCTTCGTAAGTACTCCAGTCTTCTTCAAAACAGAAGCATAACGGGGATCCCACTCTCTTGCTGTTCTTCCTGGCTGTGGACAGCAGTCTCTTTTTGGTCTTGCCATCTTGGTTAGACAGTGATCTTCTCTAGTTCAGAAACAAGTACTTTTTAATATTGATTTAGTTTTTGTTTTTATTTATAATGGATAAAAGAGATACATATCACTTTTAGTTTCACTTTAATATGTTCTTTTTATTATAAAGATTAAAATTAAGTAAAATCCAACTGGACATTGAAAATTATATATATATATAAATACAGATTTATTTTTCATCCAAAACAACACTCTAGATAGGACATAAAGCACACCAATGATTCTGGAGAAGATGGGCCTACTGGTGATGACTATATTAGGGGTGCCTTGTGAAAGGGTGGGGGTTATTGGCTTGATGTCATTTTCAGTGGCTAAGACGGTCTCAATGAACACCTAAAACCAACCATAGCTCTGTCATTAATGGAATGATTTTAGTCTTATTTTGAGATTAATGGAATGATTTTAGTCTTATTTTGAGATTTAAAGTTTTCCTTTATATTATATCTTAGAGTGGTAGTACTGCATTTGATGAGTTTACTGACCACTGTGTACAGTATGTTAACTTTGAATTGTCCTAAAATGAATTATTCAGACTTTAAGGATTTCTTCAACAAACACTTGCTTATTCCTACTGTGTGCTAGGCATTAAGATACTGGTTTGGAACAGTAAACAAACTTGACAAAGTTCCTGCCCTGAAGGGATTTACATGTTAGTGGAGGAGATGGACCATAAAAAATAAATGACCATATAATGTATAATGAGGACGTTTGAAGCTAGGTGAAGGAACAGAGAGAAATATGACATGATTTTGTCAAAGGTGATTTATGCGATCTGTGGAAGACAGCCAAGAAAGCCCTCTTTGTTGTGGTTTCAGCTGGGCAGGGACCTAAAGGGAGTGAGGGAATGCAGGGATGTGGATGCTTTAAAAAAGAATATTCCTAGAGGGGTATGAAATGCAAAAGTCCTGAGGTAGTTAACTGCAGGCACAGTGGAGGACCAGCAAGGCAAGGGAGGCTGGGGGAGAATGAGTGTGGCTAAGAGTGGTAGGGATGAGGTCAAGAGAAAATGTGAACCCAATTTTTAGGGTTTAGGGGCCTTATAAGGACTTTGGCTTTCACTTTGAGTGAAATGGGAAGCCAGCTGAAGTTTGAGCAAAGGCATGTTGTGACCTCAGTAACTTTTTCAACAGAGTCACTCTGGCTGCCATATGATGAGTAGCCTGTGGAACAGCAAGGATAGAGGCAGTTGGGAGAGTTCTACCATTTAGACAAGAGATGTGGTTTCTCTGACCAAAGCAGCAGCAGCAGCAGCAGCAATGGATATGAAATAGAAGAGCTCTGGATGTATTTTGAAGGTCCAGCCAAGGATCTATTGATGAACTCACATGAGTGTTATGAGAAGAGAGGAATCAAAAATGACTTTAGTACTCTAATCCCAGTGGCTCAGGAAGCTGAGGCAGGAGGATCTCAAGTTCTAGACTAGCCTCAGCAACTTAGGCCCTGAGCAACTTAGCAAGACCCTATCTCAAAAAATAAAAAGGGCTGGGGATATGACTCATGGTCAAGCACCCCTGTGTTAAATCCCCAGTACCACCTGCACCACTCCCTGCAAAGAATGGCTCCAGGAGCTTTGACCCAAGCTATTGGAATGATAGAGTTTCCATCTACTGGGATGGAAAAGACTAGAGGAAAATAGTTTTGAGGGTTTGTGTAGGAGGAAAGGAGTAGGAGCTGGAGCTAGTTATGTTTGAAATGTCCATAGACATCTGGATGGAGATGCTGAGCAGGCAATTGAAGAAGTCTGATATGTAGATATAAATTGGGAGTCATCAAGGTGTAGATGGTGCTTAAAATTATGAGATTGGATGGTATCATCTGGGAGTAGTGTAGAAAGAAGAGAAAAAGTTGGGTTAAGACATTGGGTTACATAGAAGGGAGAGACCAAAACAAACAAACAAACAAAACCTCCCACCATTATCCAAAAAGAATGTCGTCCCATAATCTTTTTGCCATTTGTTAGGTTATTCTTGGAATTTTCCAACATAATTTTAAACTCATAACCTGTCAGGGTCTTCTCAGGTATAGTATCATGGCACCATAAAGCATCCTGAGCACTTGTTCTATTGGTGTAGTTAGTGGCACAAGCTGAATCACTGTGACTTTGTTGATGAGGTACAGTCCCTCAGCTGCCAAGGTGAGGAAAACAGAGCTATTTTTTTAAAGATGGAAAATATTGTATTTGTCCTGCAAATGGGTTTATTCAACATAGATTCTTTACCTTTCCTAGTTTTCAAATGCAATGGATCCTTTTATTATTTTTCATAAACTCTGTATAGTCTGTTACTGATCGTTCCCTTTTTCCCAAAGCACCGTCTCCCCTTTACTCTCACCGTTCTGTATGCTCCAGTTCTCTCCTGTCTCTTATTCATTTTCAGCTTCCTTTGGCAGCTTCTCTGTCTAAACTTTCCTTAAACAGGTTAAAGTTTTCTCTTTAGTTGTCTTTTCCTTTCATATTCTCTTCCCCGGATCATCTCATGACATCCATGGTCTGACTCTATCATGATGGCACCAAATTCACATTGACGTTCTAGGTCTGCTTTTTTTATGCCCCTTGCCTCCATTGTTATAGTCACTTTAGGGGTGGAGTCTGATCACTGGAGAAAAAAATTCACTCACAGAACAGTTGGAATGGATTGGACAGAGCAGAAGTGAGCATTAGTAAAACTATGGCTAAAGTCCAGTCAAGAGAGGAGGGGGTCAGGAGAGGAGGGAGGGA
>NW_026000078.1:6923502-7117275 GCF_001458135.2 Marmota marmota marmota | reverse complement strand
ACTTCCTTGGCTTCTTTTATTTATCTTGCTCATTTGGGTAAACACAATTCTGGTCAAATCCAACTTTCTACTTATTTCCCGCCTACAGCTGAGATGAGGGAGGAAAACCCATGCTACATTGACTTCTCTCACTTTAAATTTATGACTTCAGGTGGGCACCATACACTACCCAGTCATCTCATAATATTTCTCAAAGTAGGGTCCAAGGACTCCTGGAAATTCCCAGGATGTTTTTAGGGATTCTATAAGGCAAAGCCTCTTTATGATATTCAGACCTTATTTGCCTGTGAATTCTAACTTTCTAAAAAGTGCATGGTAGAGATTTCCAGAAGCTATTTCCAGAAGCTATGTGGTATTGCTGATTTCCTTGCTATGGCTAGTGGTGGAATACTTGCTTGAGATTTCTTTACAGATTTCTTAGTTTAGAATTCTAGTATTACACATTGATAGATATGAGCCCCCCAAACAAAAGCTGCTGAGAGTTCTCAATAATCACTTTTCTTAAGAGTGTAGAGGGGTCCTGGCACCAAAAAGTTTGAGAACCATTCTAGATCATTTATATTTTTGTCTCTCCTGCATGACTATTTAGTACCTTTTCTTCTTTCCTGTGACCCCCACTCTTTTTCTGAACTGATGACTTTGCTTCCTAATCCACTGAGAAAATAGATAAAATCAGAAAGAGTCTCCTCTAGCTACCACCCTCCTATATCTGGGTCCAGAAATGGTGCTTCCTCTCCTGTAACGTGAGTGAATGAACAGTGCTCCTGGCAGAGGCCAGTTTCTCCTTTACTTTTCTCCCCATTCTCCCCTGCATCATCACTTCTCTTCTGGATCTTTTCCATTTCCAGGCGCTATCATCTCCCTCATTTGATTCAATGCATGTTTTCAAAGTAGGACCACAAAGACTTGCTAATGAACGTTGGGTGTGATGGAGAGTGACTCAAGGTTTGACCTGAACTACGGGGGCAGGTGGTCAGTCAACTTCCTTAAAACTGTTTGTTGGTTCCTCATGGACCACAGATACAATCCACAGTCCTTAGAAAGCATACAGAGGTTGATGGTCTGGTGCTGCATCATCTCTCCAAGCTCCCTCCATTCTGCATTCCTGACCTCTTCATGGTTTCTTGAATGAGCCGCCATGTTAAATGACTTGGTGTAAATGCATGTTCCTATTCCTTTCTTTTTGACATATCTTCCTCATTTGTCTGAAAATTCAGTTCCAGAGTCACCTTTGCAGTGGGTCTCCCCTGGCTGCTTCTCAGAGGCAGCAGATCCCATGCCGCTGTTGTGGTGCACATAGTGCAAGGAATGTTGTACTCCACCCATCTTGCAATTTTTTTTCTTATTTGCTTTCCTCTAGGCTATGACTTGCTTGAGGCCATCGTAGGTAATTTACTGATGTACACCTCTGGAAGTTGACACAGGAGTCATACATAACAGTCATACATAAATAGGCATAAATTCATCAGTGAGTTGAAAATGACTCCTCATTTACTAGCTTTTCAAAGATATCTATATAAATTTAAAAAAATAAGATACTCAGAACTAGCCATTTCATTAAAATCCCAAAATACCTGCCCATTAAATGCCATTATTAATTATAGTAGAGGACATTATTCTTCCACTTACCAATAGAGTGACTTTGAGATAGTGGATGATCCTGTTTTTCAGCTTTCTCATCGATAAAATAGATGTACTCAAAGAGTCTACCTTGTAGGGTTATCGTGAGGACCAGATGAATTAATTAACTCCCTGATTGGCATGTAAGTGCATGAGAGACACTGTTTTTATTATAACTATTGTTAGCACTTCTGCACACCTCCTGTGCATTATCTCATTGAATTACCACAACACCATGGGGCAGGAACTGTTATTTATCCCCAAGTGATAGACACTGTCTAGGGCCAAGAGGGGTTTAGTAACTTGCATAGTTCATGGTAGAGCTAAAATTAGAATTAGAGTATTTAAGGTGGACTGAATTCCTCTCAGCAAAACTACTGGCACATCTGAAGGTGACCTGCCATGGAATTTTCTTTAATTCTGTTGTATTGTTCTTTTCCAGTGTTCCTTGGAGAAATGGTCTCTAATGAGCCTCCTGGCTATTAATAACAGTGCTCCATACTAGTCAGATATTGAGTCAATAATGTTAGTTCAGAATGCTGTATATACCACCTGAATGATTTTATACACATTTATCTCACTACTTAGAAAAATGGGGATTAGACCTTTGGCAGGATATGATGGGAGAAGGAAATACAATCAGATAGAAAAACTAAGGACAGTTGATGAGAGAAAAAGAGAAAGTGAATATAGCTGGTCCCTTTTGACCTTTTAATATTGTCTTTTGACAGTTGGCCTTGGGCATGTGGTTTCACTCTGTTCTTGTTTCAGGAGGGCCTACATTTCCCTGGGAAGCAGTAACACTGTTGTTATAAATGCTATGCTTTGAAATGGTTCTCTATCTCTTTCTCTGCATGTTAACTATCCTTGCCAATGTATAGAAACCCATCATTAGCTATTATTTGGAATCTTATCACACCCCCTCCACACCTCATCAGCAGAGACCCTTCATGTTGTTAAGACCAACCATAAGTTTACATTCTGCATTTATCCAGTCTTGGGCATTTAGTGTACAATATCATGAACAGCAAAGGTAGTTACTTTTGATCTCCATGGAAAATTATTTTGGAATTATATTTTGTGCTGCTGAGTGTGCTTTCAAAATATGTTTTGCAAGGGTTGCAGCTAGCCTGTAAGCTGCTTACGTAACAGGAAGCCAGCAGCATATGCTACTCACATGGGAGTTCTCTAAAAGGTCAATTAATATGGAATATTTAATGATATACTTGATACTCACCTTCCATGATTTTCAAAGTGCTTGTTTTAAAATAGATCTGCAACAGCTGGTCTGACTAAACAAGCATCATGTCCCTTTCTGCCTTTTCCTGGGATCATCAAGGCAGTATGGTTAGATGAAAAGGCTTCAGGTCAAGAATCTGGAGAACTAGGTCCTAGTCCCAGCAGGCTGTGTGAACTCATGATATTTGCTTCTCTTTGCCTCTGCCTTCTACCCTTAGAGCAATAGTAGCAGATACATGTATAGTCTCATTTGGAAGTTTTATGGTTTCATGAAGATTGGGTGGAGTCCCAGTCATGACACTTAATGATATGGGGACCCTGGGAAAGTTACTTTATTTGTTGAATCTCAGTTTCCTCATCTGATGGACAAAAAAATAGTGAAACCTAACTCATTCAGAATTTTGGCAAGAATTAAATAATATATTTCAGTGCCTAGTGCACAGTAGGTACTGAGTAAGATTATTTCCTTCCACCTCTGCCTTCCATTCCCCAACCTCAAAAGCCTGTGAGGCAGGAAGAAGATCTTATCACCACTCTACAGAGGAGGAAATTTAGAGGCATAATGGCTAAAGGGCTTTTCTCAAGGTCATACAGACAGGAAGTGGTGAAGACAGGACTTGAATCCAACTGTCCTAATTCCAAATTCAGCAAAAATTTCCTGTTCTAGCTGCCAAACACAGTGGGTATACAGTGAATTGCATGAGGAAATGATTGGGAAAGTGCAAAAAGCCAGGCATGCTCTGTAAATGCAAAATGACACTGTATTATTTTGCAATGAAAATATATTTAAAATAATGGTACCTGTTTTCATTTGTTTTATAGTCTAATTAGTTTACAGATTATTTGCTTTTTGGCAGTTAGCTTCTGGATTATCTGCTTTCTGTGTGTCTCTGGTTTCATGCATGTGAGTTGATTAACTAAATCATTAGGTTGCCTGCTAACTATTAGGCTTTGTAGTAGATGTCAAAGACTCAAAGGAAAATAAAACTCAGGCCCTGACCCTTTGTCACATGCATTCTATGCAGCATGAATTTTGCTGCAGAGTTGCCCGTATGTAACAGGGGTACAGAAAGGGAGCTATTTGAATTAGAGTGAATGGGCAGCAAATATTTGTTAGATGGGTAAATGCCCTTCTGGATTTTGTTGATATGGAAGGTGTGATACCAATTCAAAATGGATTTTTTCATGTGTATGCATGGCTCAAATAATTTCTCTCCTTTCTGTCAGGATTTGTTTAGAACCTCCAATGTATAGGGCACCAAAGGTATAAAGACAAATCACATGAAACTTCTGCTTTTGGGAGGCTGGAAGAAAATAGACTTGACCTTCAGGTCTGGCTTTGACAGGAATGCAGAAAGGAAGTAAGTCACTGGGTGCTGCAAGGCTGGTGCAAAAGCACATGCAGCTGGGGTGGGGTGGGGGAGATATGAGACCAGGAAGAGGACAGACCATGAGTGGTTACTAGAGAGGAAGAAGTTTTGAGAAATAAAAGTGGGTGGGGAAGGGAGTACGTGAGACTAGGAATGTGCAGACAGCAGACCTTAGTGATGTCCCCAATTAGACAGTTACTCTCAGCAATGATGAAATATCCTTAATAGCATCAGTACTAGAATTTGGCTGTACCATTTGCATTTGGCATTGGAGACATTTGAGTATATCTTTTTTTTGGGGGGGGGTTACTGAGGATTGAACTCAGGGCCACTCAACTACTGAGCCATATCCCCAGCCCTATTTTTGTATTTCACTTAGAGACAGGGTCTCACTGAATTGCTGAGGTTGGCTTTGAACTCACGATCCTCCTTCCTCAGCCTTCCAACCTTCTGGGATTACAGATGTGCTCCACTGGGCCCTGCTAAAGTATCTGTATCTTTGGTATGCAGATTTGAGCATCTGATGCTCATGGATGGCTTATTCTTTTGACCATCTTGAAAGCTGAGGGAGAAAAGACTGTTAAGACAGTCAAACTGTTCAACGCTCATCTAAAGTGCTGAAAGTAAAGAGACCTGCTCGTTCTCCCTCTAACCTCCCGACTTGCCCTGTCTCCCTTCCTCACACCTGCTGAACCACTTATTAGCCTCCCTGTGCTCTTTCATTGACTGACATTGCCTTCTTCCCTGGTCCTTCCTGGTCTTAGTTGTATACTCCTGAGTCTAGAAAAGATCAGCCTTTCCACTTTCACTCCCAATCCCCTTTTTTTCTAGGACATCACACAAGCAGTCACCCTAGCCCTGGGGCACTGGCCTCCACAGGCTTTGCTGCCCGTGTGCAGGGGCTGCAGAGAGCTGCCAGAGAAGTGACACCATGTCTTGCCAGCCTTGTATGTCTTATTGGCCTTTTCTGATTCCCCGAGTCAAACTCCAGCCCTCCAAATTCCACACACAAGGAATCCCCAAATCTGCCCTTGTCCTTCCAGGTTTGGCTGGTCCTCATCATTACCACCCAGTCTCCCTGATTTCTTGGCTTGTCCTCAGCCCATCCTTTACCACTCCCCAAGTGGTGACCATGATGATTACAGCTATTAGAAGTAGCTAGTGTTCCAAACTTTGCAAGATACATTCATATGTCCTTTTTTTTTTGGTCTTCTGACTCTTGAGAAAGAGTTTCAGGTCTTCAAGGCAGTATTAAATAAATGAAAATTCTAGAGAGGACAAGGTGCCATGAGTACTTTGGTTCTGAGAAGTAGTACATAGTACACTAGACATACTTTTTCTGGTTTTTTGGTCTCCTGAGTGCAGAGTGTGCTTGAGTGAGCATTACTGATGAGACAGAAACTCTTGAGTCACATTTTTCAGTTCCCAGCACTCTCTAAGCTGCCTGTTCCCTCTTATAATCAGCTCACAGCATCTGCTCATTTTTGTACCCCCCCACTTTGGTGCAATGTTATGATTCAGTAGTGCAACCTTCTCTTGATCATATGTGCAATGCCTAAAAGAGAAAGTGCCTCTAGAATAGTTCTGTCACTTTTTGATACTCTGCTGTATGTTCAGCAGGAGATATTTAGTTCTTCAAATGTAAGGAAACATTGGTGGGCTATGGAAAGTGAGTAAGCTCAGGCCACACAAAAAATGTGTGACTTCACATTATTTTTGATGACAGAATAATTGGAAAAATAATCTTGAATCTGCCCAGAGACTACTTTGGGATTCAGTAGACTAAATCAGCTCATCTTCAATAAGAAGAAAGCAGGAATCGAATGCTCTGGAGCTCAGAATAACACTAACACAAAAGTTGTGGGTACTTCTAGAGATACTGTTTAAGAAAAAATGTGACATAATTGCTGTTAACATCAGTGTTAGGTTCTAAACATGAAGCTGGTCACTCTCTCTCTCTCTCTCTCTCTCTCTCTCTCTCTCTCTCTCTCTCTCTGTGTACACAGATATAAAATTTGCTCCATTTCAATCCCCAGTACTTCAACTTTCCCTCCTCTATTCCTTCCTCCTGTTCCTCGTCCTCTACTTGTCTTCTACTTATTTTTCATTTATAATTGGTGTTTAGTAGATACACATAGAGGTGAAATTCATCTTGGTATATTCATATATATCCATAGCATAATTTGGTCAAATTCATTCTGCAGCTCCTGCCTTTACCCATTCCTCCTCCCTCCCCTTCAATCCCCTTTCTCTGCTCCACTCATCTCCCATCTATTTTCCTGGGGGTCCTGCTTTTTATTTCCTTATTTGAGAGCAAATATTTGACCTTTGATTTTGAGTGTGTCTGATTTCCTGGAAAAGTTTCACTCATACATTGCTGGTGGGACTGCAAATTGGTGCAACCACTATGGGAAGCAGTATGGAGACTCCTCAAAACTTGGAATTGAACCATCATTTGACCCAGTTATCCACTCCTCAGTATATACCCAAAGGACTTAAAATCAGCATACTATAGGGACATAACCACATCAATGCTTACAGCAGTTCAATTCACGATACTAAGCTATGGAACCAAGGCGCCCTTCAGCAGATGAATGGATTAAGAAAATGTGGTATATATCCACAGTGATGCTCTCCAGTTCCATTCATTTACTAGCAAATGAATGAATTTCATTCTTTTTTATGGCTGAGTTAAACTGTTGTGTGTGTACACGTGTGTGCACATGTGTGTGACATTTTCTTCATCCGTTCATCTGTTCAGGTGATGGGCACCTCAGCTGGTTCCATAACTTGACTATTGTGAATTGTGCTGATATAAACATTGATATGCCTATATCACTACAGTATGCTGATTTTCATTCTTTTGGATAAATACTGAGGAGTGGGATAGCTGGGTCATATGGAGGTTCTATTCCTAGTCTTCTGAGGAATTTCCATACTTTTCCATAGTTGATGTAGTAGTGTGCAGTCCCATCAGCAGTGTATGGACCTTTCCTCCACATTCTCACCAGCATTTATTATTTGTATTCTGTTTTTAAATTTAATTTTTATTCTTTTTTATATATACACATGACAGTAAAGTGTATTTTTACATGTTATATATACACGGAGTATAACTTCCCATTTTTATGGTTGTACATGATGTGGAGTCACACTGGTCGTGTATTCATATATGAACATACAAAAGTTATGTCCAATTTATTCTATTGTCTTTCCTGTTCCCATACCCCTTCCTTCTCTTCATTCCCCTTTGTCTGATCCAATGCACTTCTTTTCTTCCCTGCACCCCTCCCCGCTTATTGTGTGTTAGCAGCTGCATATCAGAACATTTGTCCTTTGGTTCTTTGGGATTAGTTTATTCTACTGAGAGTGATAGTCTCCGTTTCCATACATTTACCAGCAAATGCCATAATTTCCGTCTTTATGGCTGAGTAATATTCCAGTATGGATATATACCACATTTTCTTTATCCATTCATCTGTTGAAGGGTGCCTAAGTTGGTTCCATAGCTTAGCTATCGTGAATTGAACTGCTGTAAGCATTGATGTGGTTATGTCACTATAGTATGCTGATTTTAAGTTCTTTGGGTATATACTGAGGAGTGGATAACTGGGTCGAATGATGGTTCAAGTCCAAGTTTGAGGAGTCTCATAGTGGTTGCACCAATTTGCAGTTCCACCAGCAATGTATGAGTGAAACTTTTTCCATACATCCTCTCCAACATTTACTGTTACTTGTATTCTTGATAATTGCCATTCTGACTGGACCAAGATGAAATCTCATTGTAGTTTTAATTTGCATGTCTTTAATTGCTAGAGATGATGAACATTTTCTTTCATACATCTGCTGACTGATTGTATTTCTTCTTCTGTGAAGTGTCTTTTCAGTTCCTTTGCCCATTTATTGATTGGGTTATTTGTGTTTTTTAGTGTTAAGTTTTTTGAGTTCGTTATATATCCCGAGGATTAAATGCTCTATCTGAGGTGCAGGTGGCAAAGGTTTTCACCAGTTCTGTAGGGTCTCTCTTAACAGCCTTGATTGTTTCCTTTGCAATGAAGAAGCTTTTGAGTTTGATACCATCCCATTTATTGATTCTTGTCTTGTTAAGGAATTTGTTTCCTACACTGACAAGATGGAGAGTTGGGCCTGATCCTCATTTTAACTGGAGTGAAAGTTTGAAAATATTTATGCAGAAGCTTAGATAGTTAAGTTCACATGGAATTTTTAATCTTTTTTGACTATGTAGTTCTAATTAATATCCCCAGTTCAGAAAAAAATGAGAAAGGTAAAATAATTTAATTAGCTTCTTCTATGCCTGTTTTGGTAAATGATTTAATTTTTTCCCTTTCATGTTTAGTAAATGATCCAACAATTTCAGTGATGTATGTAAACAAATTTCTCACCTTTCCCCATAACACTAAGCTATTTGACATCCTTGCCCTTTTGGCCCTGGGTTTTACATAAAATAAACTAAATTAAAAATGCATTTAAAATAACAAAAGTTCTATCACATCTATAGAAGAAAATATAAAATATATGATTTAAACATAATATGAATGCAACAAACAAAACTTCTTCTATGCTGCTTTTTAGACAGTCTCTTAGTTCAAACTCTAATCCTCAGGACTTCAATTAACACACTATTCCTATAAACTGGTGAGGCAATATGGTGTAACTTTCAAGCATATCACCTTGAATGCCTCAAATTATCTTCAATTCATACCACTTATACTCTTGGACAATTTTACTACTCATATTTCCACATTAATAGAGATGACTATAACTATTTGTAATCTCTCAAGGATTAAGTTATTTGAAGTAATGTATATTGCTTCATATAAATTCAGCATTTGGAAAAAAGATACTCAATAAATGTAAATTTCATTCATTCAGCCTTTTCTTTAAATCTAAGTAAGTAATAGGTTGCAAGTTAAGATGGGAAGGAGGGCTAGCTAAAATCTGCAAATCATACAGTCAAGAACTCAAAAAGCGTATTGCTCTTGGATTATGAAGAATGAACCAAGTTATATTCCATGCTTCATGAGGCTATGAGGAAGGATGGTCCTGTTTGAATGAATCTTTATAACAAGTGACTTAATTGTTCAAAGGGTTACATACTATTTTGGAGCTGGAAAAATCCTTAGAGATAGTTCTAGTTGAGCAACTCAGTTCTAAATATGAGCCACCTAAGTGTGTGCAGTGATTTGACCACAGTCACTTGGTTTGGCAAAACTAGTCCAGGCCCAGGTTTCCTGACTGTAGTGCACACCTTTTCCCAGACTACTAATGACTTGGACCTCCAGAGAAGTTTGAAATCATGCTTACCATTTTTTAAATATATTTTTTTAGAAAGTACTTCAGTGAATCCCTTATTATAAAGACCTATTCTCTCCCATCCACTTATTAATTTACTTTTTTTCATTTTGGAATATAGTGGTATAGGGGAATTGGTAAGGGTAGAAATATAAGGCCTCAAACTTAGTAGCCCAGAACTCTCTGGGAGGATTGACAGCATTGGAAAATTATTCAATAATGAAAACTAGAAAATCAAAAATCTGATACTTACACGAGTAAAACCTCAGCTATCCAGAAACGTGGCCATCCAGAATTACTCAATTCCTAAGAAGGCTGAAGTTTTGCCATTAAATCAGATAATAAAGTGTGTCCCTCATTCCTGAAAATATGAATATTTGTGTGCATATTAGTGTCACCTTAAATGTTCTTCCTAAATTACAAGTTCCATAAAGTTGGAGACCATTTGTTTTTCAGTACCAACCACAGAGGTACTGCCATGAATGGCTATTGTGTGACCCATAATGAACGCTTAATATTAGCCTTAGTTTTGGTTGGACAGGAATGCTAGATTTTATTGTCTTTCTTAGTCACAGGATAAAAATTTTAGAACAGTCTGTCAGTTGTCATGCAGTGGGAGGCAATATAGTATATTAAAAGGATATGGACTTTGACATTAGGCAGGCCTGGGTTCAGATCACATCCTGTTAGCTGGGTGGCTGTGGGCAAATCCCTCTCTCAGCCTCTTAGATTTATCCCCAGTTCACAAGTAAGAAAACTAACTGGATAGTGTTGTGAAGAGTGTGTGAGCATAGATGGGCAAAATACCTAGCACAGTGTTGTGAAGAGTTGTGAGCACAGATGGGCAAAATACCTAGCATACCTAGTGGTGGGCCTTTGATAAGGCCCTTTCTCTTCTGTTGCACCTGACTACTTTTGTTGTATAGAGTTTTCCTCACAGTTCTTTGGTGATTGTATCATTTGCTGATCTATGGCAAACTTTTTTTTCCTCTGTTATATTCTTTGTGCAGATGTTTTATTCAGACTCGTTGAACCTAGGACTTGGAATATTGTGACTTTAAAAACATGTCACTTGAGTAATTTTTAATCTGTTGATAATTTCATATGTAATAGCTGTAATACAACAAAAGCCAGAAAAACAACTCTCTACCTGGAATTGGGATACCCGCATTCAGATGTTTGCTCTGTGACTGATAGGATCAGTGATCTCTGAGCCTTAATTTACACAATTTCTCTGGGCCTCTGTTTTCTCTGTGATAACCAGGGGAGATGGTAGTATTGTATGTCAGAAAGGACAGAGACTTTAGAATTCAGGTTTTTGGATCTGCTGCTGATTAGCTGTATGATTTAGCCGGCTCTTTCACTTCTTTGTTCTTTGAGCTTCTAGTTACAGACAATGCTGTCTATACTTTAGGCCTTTATAAGGATTAGATAATGCGTGATACGTTCTTGCCTCAGAGCTTCCCACTTTGCACGCTCTTAACAGCAGAGTGGCAAAAAGTTCTTCTGCTGAATACTGACTGTTATGGTTAGTGGTATTAACTTCTGCTTCCCCAGGTAGTTGAAACATTCAGCAGGAGATCATAATTACTACAGCTGACGAATTTTAAGACACTGATCAGTTTTCTTGAGGTCATATAGGAAGTAATGATGAAGTATGTAGCTGTGAAATTGAGGAATAATTTGCCTTATTAGTATGTTCCCTGTTTATGTAATCAGTCACTTGGGCTATTTCCAGTGACATTTAATAATATTATGATTCTCTATGTCCTTGTATAGCTAATTTCTTCCCGTTGGATTATTTCCTTCAGCTTTATTTTTGAAGGTGGAATTTCTGGGTCAATGGTTCACAAACCCATTTGCAGCTCTTGTTCATAAACTTCCAGACAGTTTGCAGAGAAACATTTCCAATGAACAAAGAAAAAAGGACAGATTTCTGGAGACTTGGTTAAAAAGTGAAGACTTCGGTGTCATTTTAGTTTGATTCCAGTCTCAGTTGCCTGTTTATTCAATGACTGAGCAAATTACTTAACCTCTCTAAATCTATCTTCTTATTTGTGAAGTGGGACAAGAGTAGCAGGCTCTTTATCTCTGTCAAGCTTTTAGTTGGTGCAGGTATTTATAGTGCCCATCTTCATTGTCTGTCTTGAATCCATCTGTGCTGTCCACTGCTTACCTGCCTTTCACTTGGACCATATGCCACCTTACAACAATCCCATCTCCCAACTGCATCATCAGTAGTCCTAAAAACGATGAGAAATGCACCCCCCCCCCCACACACACAAAGCACTGATCTGATCTTGTGAATCCCTTTGTAACTTTAGAATGCTTCCCTGCCCTGTGAGGGTGAAGACCAAAATCCCTAGTAAGACCCTTTGTGATCTGACCTTGCAGCCTCATCTCTATCTCTCCTGCTTGTTCTCCAGCAATCACCTGGGCTATCCTTCCATTCCCAGAATATTTTACCCCATTTTTTCCCTAAGACTTGAAACTTGCTGTTTTGTATTTTGTTTCTTTGTTTTCAAATCACAATTTGCCGTAACTCCTCCTGGCAGATTCTTGTTTCATGACTGATTTTCCTGTTAGACCTAAGCTTCTTGATGCTAGGGGCTTCTCACATTTTATTCACTGCTGATTCCTCGGGACTAACACAATGCCCAGCTCTTGTGCTAAGTGAATAATTAGTAATCTTTAGATAACAAAATACACAATGACTGTTACTATTATTAGCAGTAAACACAGGAGAGAAAAAAAGTCTAATTTGTTAAAAGCTTTTGTGATTTCAAATTACTCTGAAACTAAAAATGCAGGTATTTTTCAAGGATGATTAAAAACTCAAATGCATTTTGTAATGACATAAGATCTTGCTTACTTTTTTCTCATATAATATTTCACCTTAATGAGGGCAGGTCTGAAGAGGGGGCACATACTTGTAGCAAGCCTAGTTTAGTATCAAGCAATCTTTTATCTTAGGCAACATTCTTCATGCAAGACCTATAATAACATTACCTGAACCATCCAGGAAGCTGGGCAGAGCATTATCTTGGGTCAAATAGCATAGCAGAAGGACTTAATGATGAAGATGAGCATTCCTAAGAGATTACATTATGCCTGGTACACTTCCTTTCATTTGAGACCTCCAGCTCTCCATGTCCCAGAAAGGCAAGCTACATTTTTTTTTACCTCTGCAAGTCCAAAACCACATTTTGGTCTTTGAGAGGAGAGTTTATTTTCACTCATCCATTTAACAATATTTATTGAACATATACCATAGCCAAAACCCTGTTTAGCACTGATGATATAACAAAGAACTGGGATTACAAGAGAGGTGTGTGTGTGTGTGTATAAAAATAATATATAAATAATATATATTATATATATATGATGGTTCATATGTGTGTATATATATGATGGTTTATTTAATTGTGTATATGGGTGCATATATGTATATATGTGTGTATATGTGTATATATATATGTATATGCATATACACACATATATGTAATATATGTGTGTGTATGACTTTTTATTCTTTTTTGATATATGTGACAGTAGAGTGCATTTTGACATATTATACATACTTATTCTTGTTAGGATCCCATTTTTGTGGTTGTATATGATGTCAAGTTTTCCTGGTTGGGTATTCATATACAAACTTAGGAAAGTTGTAGCCTATTCATTCTAGTCTTTCCTGTTCCCATTCCCCTCTCTTCCCTTCATTCCCCTTTGTCTGATCCAATGAACTTCTATTCCTCTCCCTCCATATTGTGTGTGAGCATCCAGCTATCAGAATATTTGGCCTTTGGTTTTTTGTGACTGGTATATTTCACTTATTATGATAGTCTCCAGCTCCATTAATTTACCAGCAAATGCCATAATTTCATTCTGATTTATGGCTGAGTAATATTCCATTTTGTATATATACCACATTTTCTTTCCAATCATCTGGTGAGGGGCACCTAGGTTGGTTCCATAACTTAGCAATTATGAATTGAGTGGCTGTAAACATTGATGTGGCTGTGTCAAGAGTATGCTAACTTTAAGTCCTTTGGGTAATTACTGAGGAGTGGGAAAACTGGGTCAAATGATGGTTCTGTTCCATCCTTTCTGAGGGATATCCATTCCGCTTTCCATAATGGTTGCACCAATTTGCAGTCTCACCAGCAATGTATGAGTACCATTTTTTCCCCACATCCTTGCCAACATTTATTGTTGCTTGTATTCTTGACAGTTGCTGTTCTGACTGGAGTGAGATAGAATCTCAGTGTAGTTTTAATTCGCATTTCTCTAATAGCTAGAGAAGTTGAACTTTTTAAAATATATTTGTTGACAGATCATATTTCTTCTTCTGTAAAGTGCCTGTTCTGTTCCTTTGCCCATTTGTTGAATGGGTTATTTGTTTTTATGGTGTTAGTTTTTTTTTTCTTTATATATCCTGAGGTGCAAGTGGCAAAGATTTTCTCCCATTCTGTAGGCTCAAAAGAGGTATTTTTTTGAGGGTACACTTTTTCCCACACCTCATGTTTATGCATGGAAGAACTTATTAGACTCTTAGCATATAACTAGGCATGTGTGTAACCTAGCTTCTTCTGTGTCTTATTTTTGAAACCTACTTGCTTGCCAAGAGAGTGGTGGTTTTCTGGTCTGTTCTCATTCCTATGGCCAGCTAAGCAGAGTAGGTCTTGTCTTCAAGGGGGATTCTTTAGTTGAGATATATTCTTGAGATAGAATGGGGTTGAGAGTAGAGATATAATGAGAGGGTAACCTGAATCCTTAAGCCACATTTTTAAAAAAATTATTTATTTATTTTAATTAGGTATATATGACAGCAGAATGCATTTTAATTCATTGTACATAATTACAGCACAACTTTATATTTCTATAATTGTATATGATGTAGCATCACACCATATATGCAGTCATACATGTACCTAGGGTAATGATGTCCACCTCATTTCCCCTTCTTTCCTGCCGCCACACTCCTTCTCCATCCCTCCCTCCCCTTTGCCCCATCAAAGTTCCTCCATTTTTCCCATGCCTTCCCCGTCCCCATTATAGATCAGCATCCAGTTATCAGAGAGAACATTCAGCCTTTGTTTTTTGGGGATTGGCGTACTTCGCTTAGCATGATATTCTCCAGCTCCATCCATTTACCTGCAAATGCCATGATTTTATTCTCTTTTAATGCTGAGTAATATTCCATTGTGTGTATATACCACAGTTTCTTTATCCATTTATCTATTGAAGGGCATCTAGGTTGCTTCCACAGTTTAGCTATTGTGAATTGAGCTGCTATGAACATTAATGTGGCTATGTTACTATAGTATGTTGATCTTAAGTCCTTTGGGTATAAACTGAAGAGTGGGATAACTGGGTCAAAAGGTGGTTCCATTAATATTAACTTTCATCAGTAAAATTATTTTGATTTTGATCCAATTTCAGTATCTATTGCTCATTAGATTTTTTCACTCAGTAGGAGAAAGGAGTATTTGGTCTTTGGACCTTGGGGGACCGTGAAGCTTATGGCAGCCTAGGTGACTGTATGTCAGCCTTATTAACCTGGCACAGCACTTTGTGATGGGTGTCAGGCTAGTAGTGTAGAATGCACTGATCCTAGCAAGGTGCACTGGGCTGGGCTGGGCTTTGTGGGTGTACTTGATGCACTTATGCTTTGGCTTTTGTGGGTACAGGTTTGTCTGTGTTGCAGATGAGGCTGAGGACAGGATTAGATCTTCTGTCATTTGGGGTGGAATAGCACTGATGACCTTTATTGTGTTTCAGCCAAGGCTGATGGTCAGGACTTCAGACTGCAGAAGTGACAGTTTCAAGAGTGCTATTGTGTGATGTTCTTCATTTAAATCGTGAGAATCAGGCTAGGGTAGGAAGTGATAAATTGACTTTACCACATTCAGTTAATTTCATTCCAGGCCAAAGGAAGGCCCTGGAGGAACTAATGTAATGTAGTCTTGCAGTTTTTCTGTAAGATCTTAATAAAACCCCAATCAAGAACAGATTAAGAAATCATTCTCTGCAGAAGGCAGGTCTCAAAGACTAGTCACGGAGCTGAACTAGATACTGCTTTTGGAGGTGGAAGCAGTTATGCTAATACTCTAGGAGGAGTTTCTCCACAATGAAACATGAATTATTTTTTTATTGGAGTTGTTAATGATGTAAGTTAATGATGTTAGATCATGGAACTGTAGCTTCTTCTATAGAAGAGTTATAGCTTTTATTAAGCAAATAAAAATGGTGTGATCCTTATTTAAATAATCTGTGGTATATTCTTTTTTATTTTTTAAATTTGTTCTAATTAGTTATGCATGACAGTAAAATGCATTTTGACACACTGTACACAAATCGAGCACAACTCTCATTCCTATGGCTGTACATGGTGCAGAGTCTCACTGGTAGTGTGATCATACATGTATATAGGGTAATAATGTCTGTCTCATTCCACCGTCCTTCCCACTTCCGCACCCACTTCCCTCTCCTCACTCCCCTCTGCCCATTCTAAAGTTTCTTCATTCTTCCCTTCCCCTTTCCCCATTGTGGATCAGCATCTGCTTATCAGAGAAAACATTTGGCCTTTGGTTTTATGGTTTGGCTTATTTAGCGTAACATGAATTTTTTCCAGCTCCATCCATTTACCTGCCAATGCTCTAATTTCATTCTTCTTTAAGGCTGAATAATATTCCATTGTATTTATATGCAAGAAATATGTGGTATATTCTTGAGATAGACAAATGTGTCAGCAAATTTATTGCAAACTCCAACATTAAGAAGATGATAGAAAAGATCATTGCATTGAAAAACACCCAGATTTTCTTAGGAAATCAAGAAGGAATTAGAATATCTTGAAAATATCTTTTGATTTTTATCAGAAAAAGAGCAATAGTAGTAGAGAAGATGAGGATAGGAGTAAGGTTCTCATTTTGTGAGAGAGTTGAAGGGGAAAAATAAGATCTTGACTTATGATAAACAGATATTTTAAAAAGGGAGCTTCACTCTAATAATTACTAATTAAGATGATGGGCTTGAGGAAATACAGTGAAACAAGAGCCTGGAAAGGTACAAATGTTTTCACCAGAGTTTAGAAAATACCGCCAAATGCCCCTTCAACAATTCACAAAGGTTGAAGATTAGCTGGTAACTTGTTTTGAATAGCTCAGGGCTGGGAATATTTTTGCATTTTGTGCACTGAATAAAGATTTTTGCTAGGCTAGGTTGAAGTGCACGTGGCTGCCTTCTCCCATGTAGGACCTGGCCTAGGTTTACACCTGTCCTGGGGGAACCTTCTTCTAATATGTATAATCAGTCCCACTGGGGTAGTGGTGGTGGCCCTGGAATGGCAATACCAAGAGTTTACAGAAATTTTGCATTTAGGGAAAGCCTAGAAATACCAGCATAAAATACTGAAAAGTTTAAATAAGTGCTAAGTGAAGTTAGCCAATCCCCCAAAAAACAAATGCCAAATGTCTTCTCTGATATAAGGAGGCTGACTCATAGCGGGGTTGGAAGGGGGAGCATGGGAGGAATAGAAGAACTCTGGATAGGGCAGAGGGGTGGTAAGGAAAGGAAGGGGGCAGGGGATTAGTAAGGGCGGAAGAATGTGATGGACATCATTATCTAAACTATATGTATGAAGACTCGAATTGGATGTCAACATACTTTATGTATAAACAGATATGAAAATTGTGGTATATATGTGTAATAAGAATTGTAATGCATTCTACTGTCGTGCATTTAAAAAAATAAAATCAATAAAACTAAAAAAAATAAAATTTGAACAAAAAAAAGTTTCATGATGATAATTACTGTGGTTGGGCAAGCAATTATCACCTGTGCCCTGAAGGAACATTCCCAAGTTGTTTATGGAGTTAGGACTCCATAAACATCAGGGAAAGGTGAGGGTCACCCTAGGGGAAGTAGCCCAGACCTGGCTAGATGTGGCTCATAAGAGTTACCTTCTGTCAGGGATCACTAGCCCAGGAAGTAAAGATTGACAGGAATTGTTTAATAATGAAGATATACATTTTGGAGGTCATATTCAGAACCTTCCAATTCTGTTTTGTGTGGGAGATTTAATATGATAATATGTTGAGGAATATGTTAGAAAAATGAATATCTAGAGTTCAGGAAGTCTAAGAGAAAGCAGCAGGAATAAGCCATGAAGTCTTCCCAACAATGGTGGATCTAAAGTAGAAAGGAAATGAGGAGCTTTTGAGTATTTATTTAAAAAAAAAGTGGGGAGCAGGGCGTTGGGTGGATCAGTGAGGAAAAAGGAAATAATTAAACTTGAGAGTATGTATGTCCTCCACTTCTGGCAGAAAGCAAAAGGTACCATGTAGGAATGCCAGTGTATCAAGGTACCCACTTAGTGCTGTAGGTCCTCACAGACCTCCCCAGAAGTGGGCTTTGGGAGCCATGAAGGCAGTTTTGCATTTGCTGAAGTTCAGTGGGAAGAACTGTGAGGTCTAAGAGATGGTTTCCCTCACAAAGCAGCCTTCATAGCCCAAAGCAACCAAACAGCAGAAGAGAGTTGCTGCAGATGCTGTGAAAGATTGTGGAGATGTTGGCTGAAGGCACAGTCTACATTTCCATACTCTGTGTAGCCCTCAGGTGCCAGAAACATGGGGCTCAAAGAACTAAGAGCTAAGGCATGTGGAAGGTTCAGGCTGGGAAAGAAAGCTTCCATGCCTAGGGCCTGATCGGACTAGGACTGCTACCACTGCAAATGTCTAAACTTTGAAAGAAGATAGTGACACTTCAGTGCCACTCTGAGAGGAGAGGCACTATGCAGAGTTGGATTTTCACTCCTCTGTACAAAAACTCAGGGCCAAAATTAACCTTCCGTTTGAGCATTTCCTGTAGTCTAGTCAACAGTGTTGTTGTGTTTTGTTTGTTTTTCCTAAAGTACACAACATATAATTAGCATTTTAACCATTTTTCAGGCTACAGTGTGTGTCATCAAATGCATTCACATTGCTGTGTAGCCATTAACTATATCAAGAGGTTTTTTTTTTTTTTTTTTTTTTTTAATCTTTACCAATTGAAACTTTGTGCATACTAAACTGTAACTCCCCCAGCCTTTGGAAGCCATGATTCTGCTTTCTATCTCTATGAATTTGACTATTGTGTTTCATAAAAAAAAAGAATCTTATGGTATTTGTCCCTTAGTGACCAGCTTTTTCACTTAGTAAAATCCTTAAGTTTCATCTGTGTTGTAGCATATGACAACATTTCTTCTGCCTCCTTGTTGTTCCTTTTGCCCCCCTTCTTTTCCTAGCCTCAAACTTGTGATGCTCCATCTTTCAAATGCCTTGAAATTCTTGCCTCCCCCTGCTCCCCTTTCAAAGCAGTTGCATAGGTGTAACTTATGCCAGGTACTGGATTCTGTGAACACTGTCTTGCTTGTTGTGGTTGTTGCTTCAAGGCCTGAGGATTGACTTTTATTTTAAATTTGATGGTGTCTTGTCCACCCTTGTAACTCTTTGGCTCTTTAAAAATGGAGGATACCAAAGACTTGAGATAAAGCTGAGTCAATATCTGAGGCCCTGAAGGAACTATACTTTCTCCAGTACAGCTTGAAGCTATTTAAACAAATGAAAACAAAAGTAAAAACAAAAAGCCCTATGACTCTACCCCTGTATCAACCACTCCTTCAGCTGAGATTATAGGATAAGAATGTGACCTTTAGTATTGTTGGACTTTGTTTTAGATGCCTCTTGACTCACCACTTGAAAATCCTCTCTGTCTGCCTGCATGCCTTTTACTCAGCTATAGGTGCAGCCACCAGTCCCATACAGACTTCCCCACCCATGACAGGTGCATTGGGAAAGCATCTTGCCTGGGGCCCCATCCTCTACCTCTCCCTTCCTACTCTGGGCTCCTTTCTGGCTTCTGGTAGGAACTTGCTGGGAAAACAAACACAACTGGGAAGTGTTGATGAGTCATGCCAGGGAGGTGGGTACTTTTGAATAGTGGGGGATGAGGATAGTTGGGTGAAACCCCCCTTCTTTTTAAAAAAATTTATTTATTTAAATTAGGTATATATGACAGCAGAATACATTTTGATTCATTGTACACAATTGCAGCACAATTTTTCATTTCTTTGATTGTACATGATGTAGCGTCACACAATATGTACAGACATACATATATACCTAAGGTAATAAAGTCCATCACATTCCACCATCTTTCCTGTCCCCATACCCTCTCCTCTTCTTTTCCTCTCCTTTGCCCAATCAAAGTTTCTCTATCTTTCCCATGCCCCTCCACCCCATTATGGATCATCCTCCATTTATCAGAGAGAACATTCGGCCTTTGTTTTTTGGGGATTGGCTTACTTGGCCCCTTTCTTCCTGAAGAGGGCAGTTCAGAGGAAACTTCACTATATTCCTCAGCAGGGTGGCTGGTCTTGATGTGGTTAGTCAGCTTTTCATCCCTGTGACCAAAATATCTAACAAGAACAACTTAGAGGAAAGATTTATTTTGGCTCACAGTTTCAGAGGATTCAGTTCATGGCTCTAAGGCCAAAACATCTGGCAGAGGGCATGACAGTGGATAGATGCTCAGCTCAGCAGCAGCCAGGAGTAGAGGGGTGTGGGAGGTCAGAGACAAGATAAATTCTTCCAGGGCACACCCCTTAACTTGGTGACTTAACTTCTTCTAACTAGGTCCCACCTCCCTGATGTCCATTCAGCTGTATGAATTAATCCATTTGATAGGTTAATCCATTGATGAGGTCAGGACTCTCATGATCCAATCATTGCCAGCCCTGCCTCTGAATCTTGCTGTATTAGGGACCAGGCTTTCAACACATGAGCTTTTGGAGACATTCCAGAATCAAACTAAAACACTTGAGCAACTCTCCCTAGTGGTGATGAGTTCAATAACACATCCTCGAATTTTCCTTCCCTCCTTTCCCATTTCCATTCCTCTGCTCCTTCCCTCCTGATCCACAGATCACTTCCCAAACTAAGGACCTGCATGCAAACATTTGTCTTAATCTTTACTTTCTTGCAAACTAAGACTAGAATAAACTTTGTATATATAATGGCAGGATAATTTTGGTCCAGAATTTAATGCTTTTGGAATTTAACATTTTTTGGACTCTTAACTTGCAAGGTATTTAATTTTTGAACTTTAATATACTGGAAAACAGACTGGAAGGGAGTTTGTATTTAAATTCCAGACTCCTGTATTTGTTGCATTCTTTTATTTTTGTATTTTTTCAGTACAGTGATTTGTTTCATTGTAGATTCCCTGGTGACCCACCTTGGACAACATTGCTAGATGTACTTTGAAATCAGAAAGAAAATAGGGAGTGGCTTTCAGCCTCAGATTCAGCATGGCCTGAGCACTGTTTTATGGGATGTAGTCCTCCGATCTATTTCAGAAGCCCCTCCCCTACCCCAGTGATCCTGAGGGACTACCCAGGGACAGCAATTGGTGTTGGAAAGTGCCTTCTCATCCATGTGGGAAAAAGGCTGATCTCCTTCTTCCTTGGAGGATGGCCACACCCCTGAAAGCTCAGGGCCTTAATGGGGAAGGAAAGAAATCCAAGGGGTTGTTAAGGAATATTTATGCCCAGTCTTCCTGTTTTCACAAGGAGGAATTTCCATTAGAGTAACATTCCTAGCATATCTCAACTTTTACACTCCTTCTCCAGGGAAGAGGGGTGACATCCTCTCTGTGGGCAGATGTGAAAGCCCTCTCTAGAACTCTTTAGGATCTACCTACCTTCAGAAAAGGTACATTCTAGTATGGTCTTGGCAGTTAAGGTAAGACATGGGTCAGGTCTGTCCCCCATTGGTCTTCAGTGGTGGGAAGGGTGTTTATCCATTTGGCCACATACACAAACCTTTTCTCCAAATAGTTTCTAAGAATAAAAAACCATAATTTTTCTCCCTCTTTGACTTATACATATATTTCTCATTTGGTTCTAAATTCAGGTGAGAATAAAAATATTAATAAATAATAGATCCTCTAAATTCTTATCATTGGAACATTTGAGCTCCAACATGGCAGTGCTGTCTTGTGGTGTCATGCTGGTGGGGTGTAACCGATGTGAATCTGCAATATGTATATAGGGTAAAAATGGGAGTTCATAATCCACTTGAATCAAATGTATGAAATATGATATGTCAAGAACTTTGTAATGTTTTGAACAACTAATAATAAAAAATTAAAACATTTTAAAATCAAAAAAAAAAAATAAATCCTCTCAGTTGATGGATCAAATAAATATATACATGTATGCCAAAAAAAAAAATATAGAAGATAGAGGCAATTGGTGTCTGGGGAGGAAAGACCTTCTAGGAAATGAATGCTCATGTGTAATTGAAATGTATATATATTGTGAAGTGGTGGATATAAATGAACTATCAAAACAATAAAGAGAGCCCAAACTATCCATAATTCCCTCTTCTCTTTCCTTTTCTTTTGAGTGGAAGGTGATTTATCTACTCAGTGTGAAGATACATAACTTTACTTGCAGTTTCTCAGGAAACATACATAGTAAGGGAACCTCATTAAATATAAGGGACAGAACATTTTCCTTTTTCATTGTTCATTTGTTCTATAAGTACTTATTAAATGCCTGGTAGTTCCGGGCTCTTGAGATAATCAGAACTGCATAGCCACTTTGAGACATGGAAATAATTGAATATGTTTTGTGTTCAGTGTTGTGAGATAATGGCACACAAATGCTGGGCTTTGCCAAATAAGAAACCTGGTGGAAAATCCCCTGTTGGGCACCTCTGAATTATTTAAGTGTTCTAATCATGTCCCGAGGCTGCAAGTCATTACTTGAGAGCAGGAATTGCTCTTCCTTCCATGCCTGCTTCCTCACCTCTTTCTTGTGTTCCTCCCCCTTTCCCGTCTACAACCCTGCTTCTTCTACAGGAAACAGATATTTAAGCTTATGGGAATTTAGTCCTTCCTCCTACACTCTCACTGTGGTTCCATGAGGCACTCCTCATAGACAGTCAGATTCCTGGCAGCCTTTATGGTCCCATATGGTAGCTCTTTCCTCTCAGCCTTCCTTGAGGGCAAGGGATACCTTGGTCCTGTGCCTGACAGATAGATAGCTGGTGGAGGCATCTCTTCCAAGTTGGTTAGCTAGCTTTCTGACCACCACTTTCCTTCAGGATTGGTTTATTCATTTTCATTCTTACCTCTCCCTCTTCCTGTTCATATTTGAGGGGTCCAGGGTGGTTATAGCTCCAGTCCACCCTCCCTAGCTTCCCCATGGCTTGATCAGGTCTTGGTTTCCTGCCAGACATACATGTCAGGAACATTGCAGACATGCTCTGGTGTGATCAAGCACATTTTATGTTTAAAAACAAAGAGGCAAAGGTAAAAGGATTTCATTTTTCTATTTTCAGTTTCTTTCTTTCTTTTCTTTCTCCTCCTCCTCCTCTTCTTCTTCTTCTTCTTCTTCTTCTTCTTCTTCTTCTTTTTAAGGTAAGGGCTGTTGGTCTAAGACCCTGACCACTTTACCCTTTGGGAAAATGTTATGATATAAAATGATATAAAATGTACTTCTAAGAACTAGAAATTTTAATGGATTACATTGTAAAATTTTTATTAAATAGAGGGCTTTCTGTATCTGCAAAGATCTTGATACAGTATATTACATTAATGATTGGGACTCTAAACCTCATAGAGTTTCTTAGGATTTTAGGAAGATGATGCCTCTGGAAACCTTATGATGAACCTGAAGAATATTTTGGCTGCAATGACTTTAGGTAGGGTGATTGCTCATGCTTCCTTTAGCATCATGTCATGATTGTGTTTGGCAAGTAAAGGTGGCCAGGGCTAAGGAACAGGTGTCTATTTCCCCTGATCATTTTCATTCAACATACATTTGTTGGATGCTTTCTCCTTATCTCAAATGGTAGAGGATACCAATAGGGAAAGTTTAAGCATCAAAGAGTCATTCAAATGAGAGTCCAGTAAGAAGGAAATGACATATTGATATTTGGCAGGCAGAGATGGAAGTCTGGTTTGAAGAAAACCTTTTGTGCTGATGTTACAGCTGCTGCCGTCACTAGCCACAGTCATTGTGCAAAAGCTGGAGTGCTGCACAGTCAGCATGGAAGGGCTGATTAGTCATGCATGGTTTCATTCCTGCCTCTGTAAGAGTAACACCTCACTGGTGGTGTTTTTTTTTTATGTAAATAGTCACATATTTTGTGGTAACTGTTTTTCAAATCTCCAAGTACGTGATTTTGTGTGTCATGTGGCGTGCTGTTTGTTAAAGCAGAACTATAGTGTGAATGATAGAGCTTTATGCTGGGGGTTGGGTATTGTATAGAATCCATTCACCCTTGCTAGGCATCCTCTGCACCTGGTTGCAAGGTGTGGCAATCTGAGCAATGATTGTGGGCCTCCCATTTTCCATAGGTTTGGAAATCTGATTGGCAGCATTAAGGAAGTAGTAAAAGGGATGCAGTTTTAATTGTCCCTTCCTTTTGAATGAGGTATATGAAGTCACAAGATCATTTGGGGAAGGAGCAGAATGTGAGGCAGGTGTATTATTTCTGTGGGTTGGGATGTGACACATGACTGTAGGAATGGGAAGGAAGTGCAGGGAAGCCTAGTCTCAGGACATCCTTATTATCTTGCTTGGACACTTTCTTTGGCATCCGTGGCAAACCTTGGCTCTCTGTTCATAAATTCTTCTTGAATTTGAAATTCAGGCTTAGTACAATAAGCCACTGCCAGGCTGGTGGCTACTCCAGGAGAGGAGCTGTGACTCATTCATTACTCACTTGGCCAGCTTTCATTTCCTTACAGTCAATTAAGCAATGCATGAATCAATTATAAACACAAGTTGCAAACACAGGCTAATCAAAGGGGGATGATGACTTGTGTATACTATCAGTTGTTTTTCTAGATTGTCATATTTTTCAAAGCTTGGTAAGAAAGTTTTGTTAGTGTTAGAATTTATATTTCTTTTAATTATTTTCTAGAAATAGACACATCCTTTAAAAAAAATTCTCCTTTAATGGTCAACACCCTTCAATTTATCAACACACAAAATTCAGATATTTTCATCTTGACATCTGTTTTGCCTCTGTTGCTGTTATAGTTCAGAGCTGAATTTCCCTTCCCTTAGACCATGGCTGAACATGTCACTTTAAACAAATTATTTGTTCTTTTTAGTTAGACATGACAGTAGAATGTATTTTGACATACATAACTTGGGAGTATAACTTCCTATTCTTTTGGTTGTATATGATGTGGAGTTTCACTGGTAATGTATTCACATATGAATATAGGAAAGTTATGCCTGATTAATTCTATTATCTTTCCTATCCCATTCCCCCATCTTCCCTTCATTCCTCTTTGTCTAATCCAGTGAACTTCTATTCTTCCTACCTTCCAACTTATTGTACATCAGTATTTGCATATCAGAGAGAACATTTGGCCTTTGGTTTTTTGGGATTGGCTTATTTCACTTTGAATTATTGTCTCTACTTCCATGTATTTACTATCAAGTGCCATAATTTCATTCTTCCTTATGGCTGAGTAATTGAATGTGTCACATTTTCTTTCATCTCCTTGTCACTGTAAATGCTCCTCCTTATAACAGAAACACCTTTCCCTTTGGATTTGCTTGTTTACTCACCTTTATCTCCAAAATTTAACACAGGTGCTAGCCTCAATTGGCCCCTCTGTTTTGGGGCTTCTACTGTATGCTTCCCTAAAAAGCAAGTTGAGACACACTGAATGTTAGAACAGAGTTTAGTGAAACCCAAGTGAGAATGACCACATATTCTAGTTGCCCAAAATAAATGGTCCAAGGTTTTACAAAATGGCAGTTATATTTATAGCTTTGAACTACATTGTGGATGAAAATGAATATTACGTGTTAGTTTGGAATTATGATTGGTGTGGGCAGAACTTTCCTTGTAGCAAAGGGATTGAGTATGGTCTTAGTCTTTGGGTAGTTTTGGGAAAGTGGTTAATTGTATAGAAGTTTAGCAGAGATTAACATTTTTAGGAAACTCTGGTTAGTCCAATCCAAAGGATGGCTTGAATCTGCAGCCTCATTCAATTCAGCTGCAGGTCTGTCTGAGATCAGACAGTGCCTCCAGTCTCAATAAGTGCCTCAAACTAATGCTACTCCAATTTGTTTTTTTTCCTTGACATACTCCTTCTTTTTTAGGGTTGTTCCTGCTACACCTGCTACCCTTTGTCTCTTCATAGCTGGCTATGAATCCTCAGGATATGGATGATTTCTTACTCATTTCTGTTACTATGATAAATGAGTGAGTAAGTGAATGAATGAAATATTCACTCTCATTATTGTGATGGGGAAATTACTCCTAATTTCAATGACTGAGGACCACTTTTGTGTATTTTTTAGATCATTGCTTTTCCTACTGAATATTTTACTTCTAATGATGTAGGAAAAAGTGACCCTATTGTCTCTGTATAGTGGGTGCTGCTGCTTCTACTTATTCCTGAAGAATATGAGTTAACCTCATAATTTTATTAACCTTATCACTCTACATTTCACTAGTGAACTGGAAATGTAATCTTTGTTTTTCTAGATTTTTTTTAATCTTAGGAACTTCGTGTTTATTGACTTTAATGGAATCAAATCACTTTTGACTTATTTTTAAATGAGTAACTAGAAGTAACTATTTTGTTTTGGAGAACTGTAGGAAACTTGAATCTTGCAACTCTTATTGCTCAAAATGGATAAAACATTTTTTATGTGACTTTATGTTGAAAGTTGAATTCCACCAACATTCTCATTAGTAAATTGGCTGACCCAAATGTTTGCCAACTAGAGTTCTGCTTCATCAATTAGCTTACTCTGTGGGCAGGGAAAATATCTCATGGAAGAAAGTGATAAAGGAAATTTAGAGGTCCTTGTTACTAGTATATGATGGGTTCTTAGAGAAACTAAGTGTCCTGGGAGATGTCTGCTTCCTGTATTCTATTCAAAGCCACAGATATCCACATAGTTAGGAATCCCTTTCTTGTATTGTTTCTTTTTATTTGTCTTGGTGCACAACTATGTTTTGTTTGCCATGTTTTTTTTTTTTTCCCTTAATAACAATGATTTATACACTTCCCTAAAGAGTAAGTATTAAGTCTGAAATTTTCTGGATGTGATATTTGAAAATGCTAAATATAGCATATAATTAAAATTTCAGTGGTTAAGTTTTCATCTCATCTTATTTCTGGGACTTCAGTTTTCTTTTTAGAAACTTTTGATGTGTAAAATGGGTACGATTTTTAATAGCCAGTTTTGGTTGGAAGTGTACTTTTCTGAGAAGTCATCCCTCCTGGTGACACATCTTTGTCTAAAATAATTAGGAATTCTTAAGTAATTGTCATTATGTTTCATCTTAGCAAAATGACAAAAAAAATCATTCCACATATGAAAGATACACAAGCAGAATCTATTGAGTTCAGTTTATGTTGTCTCAGGAAGAGAACAAAAGGCAAAACATTCTGCTCTGTTTTATGGGGTTTGGTCCAAATCCACGTTTCTCAGGATTTCTTCCTAGCAAAAAAGTTAATGATTTTAAAGCTAAGTAGAGGTATGCTGTTTCCTGTCCTAAAAGTCATGGATTTTGCAATATTTTTATGTAGACATTTCATAGAATAAGTTCGTGTTTATTCTTCCTAGTTCTAAGGGAAGTCAGTATATTAAAAATGAAAGCATTGAGTATTGTAGTCCTGAAGTAAACATATAGGCCCTTGAAACTTAAATCCAAGTTTCTTAGATCAGAACCTTTAAGAAACAGCTTTTTGAGTATGATCAAGATAATGTCAAAAAATGTTTTCATTTACTGTTCAAACAAGGCATCCCTGAGACCAGAGATAATACTCTCATATTTTGATCTGATTGATCACTGTTGTGAACCAGGCTTCTGTTAAGTGCCAAAGAAGAAAATGTGACTATGCATTCCTTTTATTTATGATTATAGGAATATTGCTTTATCTCCAAAGACTATGCCTTCTCACTATATTTCATAAGTAACAAGACTCAGTTTTTATGTTTCAATTCAATTTACAGGCATTTGTAAATGCAGTTGCAGGAAATGGGTAGATGAACCTTAACTTTTTTTTCAGCTTTCAATCTTTAAACTTGGCCGTGAGCTAATTAATGTGAACTGACTCTGAGGTCTGAGGACATTTATATTCAGAATTTGAAATGAGCAGATTTGAAAGAGCAATAAGTCTCTTGACCTGCAAGACCATAGATTAGCTCTTCCTGTTTCTTTTTAAAACTTTATATAAATGGAATCACACAAAAATGTATTATTTTTGTGTTTGACATCTTTTATTCAATGTTATGTTTTTGAGATTTAGCCACACTGTTCCTTACAGCAGTATTTCATTCATTTTCTGAATGTACAGTTTACCCATTTTCTGCTTTCAGTTTTTGATATTAGAAATAATCCTGCCTTAAATATTCTGTTTGTGTCTTTTGGGGAATATATGTACACACTTCTGTTGGGTATAGAATTGGGAGTGATTTTCACCTATAACTCTGGCTTTATTATATAGCATTTGCCAGAGTTTTCTCAATTGTTCTTAATTTCCTTGTATTCTTCTATATTATTTGATATTTAATAAGACATGGATCCTCAAGAAACATATGGTCATAGTGTTTTTCTTCCCAGTAGAATCTATAAAGAAACAGGATAAATAATCTCACCATAGCATAGACTTCACAAACAGGTATGAAGTTATAGCTGCTATAAATAAAATAATCTGATGTAACTCTTTGCAGCTCTTTAAAGTCTCTTAATGTACATTATTCCTGCATATTCAGAAATTCAAATGTCATAGCTATTTTTGGTGATGATGTGCTGAGAGGTTGGCAAAAGCTGAGAGGTAGCCAGGAGAAAACATTTCCTTTTTACTGATAATGTAATTTTTATTCCATTAAAGGGCCTGATGACTATCCAGAGAATCGAAAACATTTTCTTGTTTCAATGTTGAGGTTTTATAGTTTTTGTTATAATACTTATTGGAGGGTTATATTGGTTATTGAGTTGACATTTAATCATTTACTAACATTCAAAATTCTTTTTGTGGTTAGAATTTCTAATAGTTGATTTGCTATTTAGGGCATGGATATTTAGTCTTAAAATAACAGTGATAGAGGTTGGGGTTGTGGCTTAGTGGTAGAGCACTTGCCTAGCACATAGGAGGCACTGGGTTTGATTCTCAGCACCACATAAAACTAAATTAATCAAATAAAGGTATTGTGTTCATCTACAACTAAAAAAATATTTAAAAACAATAGTTATGTACATTGGATTTTTGAAAAAATTCTTTGTCTTCAAAATTGCAGTGGGTTATTGGCAAATTCTAGTCATTTCTCACCAAGATTCTATGGAGAATGGGAGAGAAGTAGCAACCATGGTTCCATCCATTTTCTAGAATGTGGAGTCAAATGTTCTTGAAACTGTTCTGAAAACCCTAGAGTGAAAAGTCCAGAAAGTCCAAACAGTACTGTCTTAGTACCTTTGTGCTGCTATAACAAAATGCCATAGACTAAGTAGCTTATAAACAACCGAAACTTATTTCTCATAGTTCTGGAGGCTGAGAAATGTAAGATAAAGATGTGTTCAGATTCAGTGCCCATTGCCTGTTTTCTGATTCATAAGTAGTACTTTCTTGCTGTGTCCACACATGATGGTAGGTAAATGAGTTCCCTTGTGACTTTTTAAAAATATGGTTACTAATTCCATTCATGACAGCTCCATCTTTATGAACTAATCATTCATGAAAGGCCCCACCTCCTTAATACTGCTATTTTGGGAGCCAACATTTTTTTTCTTTTTTTGTATTGGGGATTGAGTCAGGAACACTTTATCATTGAGCTATATTTCCAGCCCTTTTTATTTTTTTATTTTGAGACAGGATGTTGCTAAGTTGCTGAGGGTCTTGCTAAGTTTCTGCAGCTGGCCTGGGACTTGTGATCCTCTTGCCTCAGCCTCCTGAGTTTCTGGGATTATAAGTGTGTCCTACCATGCCTGGTGTGACTTAATATTTCAAAGTGTGGGTTCTGAAGGGATGCAGACATTCAGACCATAGCAAGTACTGTGGGAATAAGATAAGGTCTTATATACACTGGGAGTAGTTACAAGGTAGGGTTTGAGTTAAGTAATTCCAAAACCAAACACAGTCTCAAAACTAGAAATATACTACATTGTCTACTTATTAAAATTGTAGAAAATGCAATCTAACTTATACTGACAGACAGTAGACTGGTAGCTGCTGGGACAGGGAGGGATGTGACAAAGTGGCATGGAAGAATACTGGGATATGATAGGATGTGATGGAAATGTTCACTACCTTGATTATGGTGATAGTTTCACAGGTGTACACACCTGAGATGACTCAACAAATTGTATCCCTTAACATGTGCAGTTTATTGTTCATTAATTATCTCAAAAAGCTGTTAAAATCCAATTATTTTAATATTTAAAAATAAGTCAGTAGTGATAGTTTAGGAAATTACTATCTTCTAGGGTATGTTGCAAGAACAAAATATAAGCTATTGCTATATATTTAATTCTATATGATATAACATGTATGGATATATGCCCAATAAAAAAGTGGAAGTTGAAAGATGAATCTCACAGTGTGCTTAGTGTGTTGTGATTTCTGTTTGATAATACACTTTCAATCTTTAACTATGGTAACATTTGCCTCAAGAATCCCTTGATCTTCTGCCTGGGTAGTATGAGCTATTTTTCCCCCTCCTGGATATTGAGACACAAAGGAAATAAGAAATTCATTTCCTACCCACAGAGGCTTTGTTTATTTTGTTATTTGACAGTTTATGTAAATATATATCATGATATACAGCTTGAAATGGGCAATATCTGAGGTTGCATGTGAGATGGGCTAGTGGCCTGAAACAGGGAAGATCAACTCACTAGCTGGAGTGAGGTGATGTGACATATGATGAAATAGTTCTTTATTTATCCACTTGAAACTTTAGGACTCAGCCCTTCTCAGAAGAACTTGGTGTTTGTTTTGTGGGTCATGTGAGTGAGGCAGGTAGAGGGCTGATTTGCACAAAAATGCAGATAAGACATAAAATATCCAGGTTAAAGTTATCTTCTATTAATTGTTATAGCAAAGAGCAGTACTAGTATTTTTAATTTCTCATACTTTTAACACTTCCTTACTGGTTTTTGCAGATTTTAAAAATCAAAATCCTATGTATAATGGCTTTCTATTTTTGAATTCTTCTAGGATGTTATAGAAGATAATTCCACTTTAGAAATTAAATAATTGAAGCATTTAAAAATTATTTTAAGTGTTAAGAACATTTACCATCATAATCTCCATTGAAGTCCTTTCCCCTGGGTGCTTTGTTGAAATTAGGAAATGCAGACCTGAGAATGCCAGTCACAGAGTGGCAGTTTAGTTGTCAGTTAAGTCCTGTTTTTGAGTAGGATAAATTTTCCTACCATCTTCTAAGGTTCTTCTAGAAATTTATTATTGTTCAGGTCTGATGCACAGTTCTGGGATTTAGTGCTTTTTTAATATTTATTTTTTAATTGGATACAATACTTTTACTTATTATTATTTTTTTTTATGTGGTGCTGAGGATCGAACCCAGGCCTCACGTGTACGAGGTGAATGCTCTTCCTCTGAGCCACAAGCCCAGCCCTGGGATTTAGCTTTTTAGGCCAACCTTAGTGGAGGTGGTTTCTGTCTTTGTATCACCTAGGGCTTTCTTACAGTTTAGAGGGGGAGTCTAACCACATTTACCCTTTCAGCTTCCTCACCCTCTGCAATGTGACAAGTACTGTAGAATAAGCACCAGCAAAGTATCATGGAGTGTGTCTGAGGAATGTGTATAATGAGGTTGTAAGTTTGGTGTTGAGTGTTGATAGATGAGCATTTTCCTAGTGGTCCAGGAGGAGGCTGACGGGACAGAGAAAGCATATGTGGTTTCTTAAAGCCAGGCCATGGAGATCTGTAGCCAGTGAATAATGAGCAGGTGGGGTTGCAATAGCCATTTAAATGATATGCATGTGATTTTTGATCTTTTGAGAACTAGGAAGCTATTGAAAGATTTTTATATAGGAGGATAATGTAATTCGAATTTTGTTTAGAACATGGGAGCAGAGTGAAGGTAAATTTCAGTAGGGTCAGAAGCCACTTATATTTTGTGCTGGTAGCTGTACAAAATACCATACTAACTAAAAGACTAATGTTTTATACTATCCATATATTTGCCTAGAATTTACATGACACAATGTAAGACCTTGCATGGAGGAGGAAATATAAATGAGACTCTTGGCTGTTCTCAGCTAACTTAAAAGCATCAAGGGAGATCAGGTATACACATACACACAATCATAAGGAGAAATGTGCTAATCACCTTTAGAGGTACAGATAAGATGCTGGAAAATTCAGCAAAAGAATTTCTTCTGGACTGGAGGAGAGGGGAACATTCACATTTTCTTTGCACTCTAGTTTTTTAAAAAAAATTTCTTTTAATAATTACATAAAATCATTTTTCAGTAAAGCATAAGGGGTGTGGGGAACTTCTTTATCAAAGAGAAGAAGTTTGGAGCATACAAAAAAGTTGGGTAGATGTTTTCTGATTTAAAAATAGATTGTCCAGTGACATAAAGTTTATGAAAGATCATCATTCCATAACATTTTAGATGAACAAGATGCCTTGCCTCTCCCTCCAAGACAATAGCTGAAGGACATATCTACCGCTTTTCAATGGTATTAAATCTATCCTCATTTATAGCATTTATAGCTGAAAGTTCTCCCAGGTTTGTTTGTTTTGTGTTTTGAGATTTTTGTCTGTCTTTAACTCATTGTTTAGTGGAGAAGAGTTTCATGCCTGTTATTTGCCCCACAGTTTTGTTAGCGTATGACTGTGTTTATATCCCTTAGAGGCCGTGGTATCTGCCTCTGCATTTTTTATCTAGCTTTCCAGTTATTAAATGAGCCTCTATTTAATTAGTTCCTTAGATGATGACATTGCACCAGTACTATCCTCATTTTATCACATGCTTTAAATTAAGTCTAGTTCAAGAAAGCCTTGTGCTGCTTTCCCTTTTCAGTGACATCCATCATAAAGGTTTTGCACACCACTTTTTGGAAAAAGGGCATGTATGCTTCCTGTCTGGTTGAGACTAAAGATGTTTCAACTGCTTCTGTACTGTGGAGATCAGACCAGAAAGTACTAAAGAAAAAATGGCCATTGATTTTTTTTTTTCCCCTTTGATTCAAGTGATTTCAAAGAATTATTTCACAAGAAAGTCATCATAACTGATGAAAACCAGTGTCAATTTCTCCTCTCACTGGTTTTGGAGGAAGTTATCTTTATTATATTCATGTTTCTGAATTCTGTTTCTGGGACATTTATTTTGTTTCTTATAACTTTCTGTTTGTAGTGAAGTCTCACATGGTTTATTATGATATTATAAGATGTTTAAATATTAAATTATTTTTGCATATTTATGGAAATAAACATCCTGTAAGTGTATAAATATGTTAATATTTGTAGGTGTACATGCATATATGATATAGAAGGCTTACAGTGTTTTATAATATTTAGAGGAAATTCTGCATAATGCGTATGTCCCTCTCTCTATCCCCTCCCCCATTCATCGGTTTGTCCATCCATTCATCTTTCCAAAATCCAGGTCTGTTAGTTTGGCAAAGTCATTTAACTTCATTGGTTTCTCATCTTTAACACCATGATATTAGAAAAGATAAATTTGTAGGGGTTTTGTATTTTAAGATAACTGATCTATTCAAGATTATAGGCAACTTCCCAATTCATAATAAAAATAGATTAAAAGGTCAACTCTCAGAATTTATCTGTCACATGGAAACAACATTAAAAAAGATTCATTAGAGCACATAATAGAATTAATCCTGCTTCAATACATTTTATATTCTTTTCCTCTATAGAGGGAATCACATGCTTAAGTTGATGAGTAGTTCCGTAGTGAATTTGATTCAAGCAAGAGTTGTGTTAAATTTTCCTTTACAAAAATACATTACTCATCAGCAAAACTTTAATATATTGTCCTCTAAAGTAAGTATAACTTTGGATTTTAGGAAAACTGTTGAGTATATTTCATGACAGTGATTTCTTTTTAGTTTTCTTAAGTATAAGTTTATAAACAATGACTGAATTATTGTCTTATGAATGATGACTAAAGCATACCTCGAGGAAGAACTTGAGTGGTGAATTGTATTCAAATTCATCAATAGATATGGATGATATGAGGCATATTTTTTGATATTTTGTCAAGTAGCACAGATAACTGTGGAAATCCTTTAAAAAATATGCCCTTTGTACTTTTTGATTCATTTTTATGGAGTGATTTATTGTCTTCTATTGAAATGTCTAATTACTTGAATTCATATATACACTCAGAAAATACTTCTGAAATAGGTTGTGCCAGTTATCCTTTATTTCTTCTTACATCGTCTATCCCACCTCAACTGCCTCCTCTTCATCTACCCTGCCCTAGTATGTAACAACCTAGGTTCACATTTTGAATCAATATATGCCGACAGAGAGCTCAAGACTGGTTTATGTCGGTTCAGATTTGTAGAGATCTGAGTTCCACAATCCCATTTGCCAGATCTGAGTTCCACAATCCCATTTGCCACACACATACACTCTGTCCTCTGTTTCCACTGCTTTGTTGAAATCATGGCATTTGGGTTTTTCATCCCACTCCACAATATTTTGGTTTCCAGCATGATATCATCTGTTTCCTGTGCTGTCTTTACCATCCCTGCATTTGGTGCCCCTAAAGGTAAATATCCACCCTGTATATTTAGGTCTCATTAATTCCTTTCTTTGTAGCCAGGCTTCAAGCTACTGGACAGCAGAAACTTTTGGTCTTATTTACCTCAAATCAGTGTTGTGCTTGTTATAGGAAAGGTAGTCACAAAATATTTGTTGATTAAATAATTGATAAATAATAATTTGTTGATTAAATAATTGTCATATATATAAAAAATAAAAAAAATCTTAAAAAAATAAATAAATAATTGAATGTCATTTTGTTATCACCCTTTTCAGTTAATTCCTGAGTCTGTATGTCCCAGCCTTAATCTATATTCCATCTTTGATTTGAACTTTCTTTCCTGACAACTGGACAAATCTCCTTGATTGTTCTTCTGGAACTCCAACCAAATGTCTGGAACTCAATGCCTTTCTTGTATTCCCTGATGTTATTGATGGTGTTGTCATTCTTCTAGTCACTTGGCTTTGGAAAAATATCAAGAAATTCAAAAAGCCTCTGGTGCCCCTTCATACCTTAATAACATAGAGTTCAGATCAGCAAACTGTGAGTCGAGTAGACTACAATCCTGGCAGTTATTTTATTTCCTTAAATATTTGTTCCCTCACCTATAAAATTCCCTCCCTTTGGACTTGTTTTGAGGATTGTGTCAAACTATTCATGAACATGTTTAGTGTGGCATCTGTCACATGGTTAATGCTAAAGTACATTATCTGGCCACAAGTGTCATATCCAGTGAATCATGAATAATTCTATTGGTGCTTCTGAGCTGTCTGTTATTTCTGGTCAGGATGCTCCTGTCTGGTACAGGTTCTGGCCTCTTTCCTGGATTGCTGCAGGAGAGTCTTCTACCTCAGCCCATGTAGGACACTACCAATAGACAGAGTTTGATCACTTTTTTGTCTTCAGGAGCCCTGAAGACTGTAGCTAACCTGATTAAGTCTGCATGCCTCAGTGTGACACTTAGAATTGTGGATAATCTGATGTTTACAACATGTCTGGCCTTATTTGTGTCTCTTGCTTGAATTTCCAGTCACTGTCTTCCCACGTTTCATTCCTCAACTTATTTTAGCCTCATGCTATCTTCTTTTCTTTATGCCTAGTTTCCCCTACCCACCATGTATGGCCCCTGAATTCTTGTTCTCCATGAGGAGTTTCTTGAACCTTCTCTGGTGACACTGTTCTCCTTGCTTTGTTTGTAAATTTCATGCATTTGTTTGTTTACACACTGTCTCTTAAGGCAGCGATTTTAGGCACTTGTTATTGCTGTAGGCATTTGGCTGAAGAACTGCTGATCAAAAAAAGTAGTGACCCCATCTTCCTGGATCTCAGATTCTTATCAGGATTTATTTGACAAGGAATCATGTCTTGTGACTTCTTATAGAGGACACAGACTAACCCACATAATTACAGTTATCTTATATTTGACAAAGTTGCGAAAAACATACATTGGAGAAAAAGATAGCCTCTTCAACAAATGGTGCTGGGAAAACTGGAAATCCATATGCAACAAAATGAAATTAAATCACTATCTTTCACCATGCACAAAACTCAACTCAAAGTAGATCAAGGACCTAGGAATTAAACCAGAAACCAGAAACTCTGCATCTAATAGAAGCATATGTAGGCCCATATCTCCATAATGTAGGATTATGTCCCAACTTCCTTAATAAGACTCCTATAGAATAAGAATTAAAACCAAGAATAAATAAATGGGATGGATTCAAACTAAAAAGCTTTTTCTCAGCAAAAGAAACAATCAGTGCGGTGAATAGAGAGCCTACAAATTGGGAACAAATTTTTACCACATGCATGCCAGATAGAGCACTAATCTCTAGAGTATATAGAAAACTCAAAAATCTCAACACCAAAAAAACAAATAACCCAGTCAATAAATGGGTCAAGGAACTGAACAGATACTTCTCAGAAGAAGATATACAGTCAGTCAACAAATATATGAAAAAAGAAGTTCAACATCTTTAGCAATTAGAGAAATGCAAAATGAAAACTACTCTAAGATTTCATCTTACTCCAGTCTGAATGGCAGCTATTAAGAATACAAACAACAATAAGTGTTGGTGAGGATATGGGGGAAATGGCTCGCTCATATGTTGTGGTGGGACTGCAAATTGGTGCAGCCAATATGGAAAGCAGTATGGAGAATGGTTGGAAAACTGGGAATGGAACCACCATTTGACCCAGCTATCCCACTCCTCCGTCTACACCCAAAGAACTTAAAAACAGCACACTGTAGGGACACAGCCACATCAATGTTTATAGCAGCATAATTCACAATAGCTAAACAGTGGAACCAACCCAGATGCCCTTCAGTAGATGAATGGATAAAGAAAATGTGGTATACATACACAATGGAATATTACTCAGTATTAAAAGAGAATAAAATCATGGCATTTGCATGTAAATAAATGGAACTGGAGAATATAATGCTAAATGAAATTAGTCAATTCCAAAAAACCAAATGCCGAATGATTTGGGATGGGAGGATTAAATGAACTCTAGATAGGACAAAGGGGAAAAGGGGAGGGAGGGAAAGGGAGATGGCACAGGGTTGGGAAACATGGTGGAATGCGATGGGCATCATTACCCTAATTACATGTATGAAGACACGAAGGATGTGACTCTACTTTGTGTACAACCAGAGATATGAAAAACTGTGTTCTGTATGTGTAATATGAATTGTAATGCATTCTATTGTCATATAAAAAATTAAAATTAAAAAAAAAGATAGTGAGCTCGTCTTCCTGAATCTTAGATTCTTATCAGGATTTATTTGACAAGGAATCATGTCTTATGAATTCTTTATATAATTTGCATTTATTGAATTCCTGTAGTATTTTTTTCTCATATGGATTGTACGTTTTTTGATAGCTGGGTATTACTTTAAAGCATTTACTGTTTTCCTTAGTGTCTTATCTGTTTTACACAAAGGAGGAACTCAAATATTGACTGACTTTGGAGTGTCACATTCAAGGCTGGAGTTTTAAAACTGCACCTTCCATATCAAAAGTACTACTTGGGATATATTCAAAGTCGGAGATTTGTACATTGTGATTTAGGCACATGTGCCTTTTTAAGAAAGACCTATAATAATATAGATTGCTTTTAATAAATAAGCTTTTTCTGGTAAAAAAAAAAGTTGATTATGTATTAACTGTGCTCCTCTTCCTACCTCTGATGAGCAGGGTACAGTTGATATTATTTGAATTCACAAGGAAGCCTTTTTTTCCTTACAGCTATTTTGGGCTTTTTCTTCCTTCCAGCTATTTCCTTCCCCTCCTGTTAATGTGATGTCTGAATCAATATTTGAAAAAAAAATTTCAATATTTAAATCAACAGGCAGTTAAGTCTTAATACATTGGGTTATTCTGGGACACTGTAGAAGTGATTGATGACACTTGCTTGGCTTGAAGACCTTCAGACCTTCTAGGACCAGGTTCAATGCCCCCTCATTGCTCCACACTCTCACAGACACTGTTTTCATTTTGTGTGTGATATTTCCCACAGTTATAATTTTTCATGTAGCACCTGACTTCCCCACGAGACTACAAGCTCCTTTCTGGTTTTTTATTTTTCCTTTCCCGACTCGAGTCCCAGGGCCTCGTAAGCCTACAGTACATAATGGATGCTCACCAAAGATGCATTGCATTAAATTGGATGCTCATTAAATGATCAAAGACTTTATTGCATTCTCATAGATGTTAGGGATTGGGACAGACAATTTGCTTTGTAGGGTAAAACACAGTTCCTGCCCTCTTGGTGCTCATCAACTCAAAAAATGTACTTTAAAAATTTTCTTCAATTAAATTTATATACTGCTTAAAGTTTCTAGGGTATTTTTTTTTTTTTTTCTAATTTGAGCCTTAAGACACATTGCGAAGAGGTGCTGTTTTACTCTACAGATGAGATAATGGAGGTACAAATATCAAGTAACTTGCTCAGGTTCACATAAGATGGGAACCTGCCTCTCTCCCACCTCTAGATGCTTCACCTGAAACCTGTGGAGCCTCCAGCCCAATAAACCACCTAGCAGTGTCAGCCATATCTTGCACCTATTCTAGTAAAGCAGAAATCCAGTCTACTACTAATTCATGTGAGTTTTGTCTTTGAATTAAAAATGGGACAAGAAATTAAGATTAGGAAATGAGCTGACTGCTGATTGATATTTTTTGTCTCATTAAATCTTTTCCAATCAATCAGGCTCAATCTCTCTCTTTTTTTTTTAATATTTATTTTTCAGTTTTCGGTGGACACAACGTCTTTTTTTTTTCTTTTTTCTTTTTATTAATTGTTCAAAACATTATATCGCTCTTTTCCTTTGAGACTCTCTCTCAGCATTGCCAAAATTTTCCATGGTGATATTGTTTTCTAGATTTTGGATCTGTTTAGTGACCATGTTAGGCCTGTTGGATTAAGTTTGAAAATCTTTTCTTGGTACTTGGATCCCCCATAGTCTGAAGAGTTTTTGCTTCTTTTTGCTACTTCGTTGGAGATAGTCCCTCATCACTAAGGTCCACAGGTCAGTTTCATTTCATATCCTTGGTGAGGCCCTGCTACAATGCCTATCACAAGCTTATTATCCATTAAAATTAAAAACGCTGCCTTCCATTTAGCTTTTGAGGTGAGTTCCACCTACAGATGCAGCCTTTGGGGCCATGCTGGCCTCTGTGCCTTGTTGCTATTTCACATGTGCTGGTCTTGTTTCCCTAGTGAGAGTTTTTACTTCTGGAGCAAAGAACCAAATCCTGTTTTTCTTTTCTGTCTCTCACAGTGTCTAGCACAGTGCTGGGCATATATCCATGTCTGCTAAGTAAGCACTCAAATGTTGGTTGAAATAACTTTAATTATAGAGTTTGTACTTGGTAATTATATGTGAAAACCTCAGTGCTTCCCAAACATTGACACCCAGAGCGAGGGCAGCTGGAGGAGACACAGACCTCTCTGTTAGAACAGGGACATTTCCCATTTGTGTCATGCAAGACAGGTTACAGAGTGCCTTCATGCTCATTAGCCCACTCACTCTCACCATAAGTTTATGTGAGAGATATTATTTGATGTCCTTTGGTGGGTGATAGTATCAGGACTCAAATAATTTGCCTTTTAACCTGGTGCCAGCTCATGTGACTCCAAGTGCATTGCCACAGGAGGGACAGGAGCAACCAGGTTTTGAGCTCCAGGGGCAGGGCCCAGGAATGTTTATTGCACATCACTGTTGCAAGATAAAATTGAGGCTCTTGTGTCATATTGCTCATTAAATCTTCCTGTGCGTGCACTTCTGTCTGGCTCTGCTGGCATAATGGAGTTCATCTTTTATTAGGATTTTACTACCAGTTAGCGATTTGTATCCATCTAATCATCTCTCATCTCTGTGTGCATGTGTATAAGTAATTAGAGATTGTACTTATTATGTGAAACAATCCAAGGTCTTAAAAATGAGGAAATATGGGCTGGGGTTGTGGCTCAGTGGTAGAGCTTAGCATGTGTGAGGCACTGGGTTCAATTTTCAGCACCACATATAAATAAATAAAAATAAAGGTCCACTGATAATTAAAAAAAATTTAAAAATGAAGAAATGTAATTGTGATGATTAAAATTTTTGTTATCGTTTCCTTATTCTGACAAGTTGAATGTTTTTAATCATAGGTTGGAGAAGAACCATATTGTTAGCATGAAGCTAGAGATTTCATACATCATTGTTTTGAAAAAAAGAGAGAGATCCTTTTATGCACTCATATTTATCATTGATAAAAGCCCTGATCACCTTTGGGATCTATTTTTGGAAACTTATAAATAGTTTTAAGGTCAAATGCATTTCCTTCCATTTACCTCATGAATTAAATTCTTGCTGTAGGGTAGAAAAATATTTCTCTGGTTATTTGATTATAATTTAGAGTATTTAAAATTTCATTGCTGTTTCCGTGAGTGATTAGTGGTGTAATTTCAGTTTTGTAATCTTGGCTTTGTCTACACCCTTCACACAATGAAATCTGAGTGCCATCATTTACACTCAAGCTGACTTCATCTTCCCTATCAGCATTTTATATCTGTGACCTTCTGACATTTCTCTGGGGAACATTAACTTGTGACATTCATTTAAAATGTTTCTTTTTCTTTTGGTCTGTGCAATCAGATGCCAAAACCTTTTAAAACATGATTAAAACTTTAAAATGTTAAAAATATATATGGATTGATATGCACAGTTTGGACTCAACAAGGAAAATGGGTATGTTTGTATTCTTGATGGAATGTAATCTATTTATAGTTTAAAAAATCAACATGAAAAGAAAATTTGATAGGTTACCTAGAGGTGGTAGTATGAACATAAGATCACTGCCTTCTTTTGAGCCCTGGAGGGAAATAAAAAATAGGAAAGTAGGCTTGCTTGCCCCTAAGCATACCACCACTTTTCCAAGTGGTTTTGATGTTATGGAAAGTATGGCTATAGAAAAAAAATCTGACTGATTTTTTTCAGTTCAGCCAGATACTGGTTGAGACTTTCTTTTCCCAAAGGGTTTGGCTCCAGAGATTGTTCTTACAGGGTCAGCCAAGTTTGCAATTGCCTAGTAATGCACCTGGTTGGGGGCAGGAAGACCCTATGGTATCAGTTTAGAGGTGGACACAGGCATACAGTCCCTATCCTGGATGAACTAGTGAAATTTTGGGGAAGAAAAAAAACTTTAACAACACAAGAAGAGAAAAGTATATCTAAGTTCTGTGATGCTTAATATTAGTGAAGTGAGAGATCAGAGAGAGGAACAGAAGTTGGAGGAGCCACCAAGATCCATTGGGAAACTGGACCTCCAGGTGAGAGCATTTCTCTGTTCTTTTCTCTTTTGTGTCTGAGGCCCTGTCCACTCCCAACACATGCTTTTAAAAACTCTGGATTTTATTTTCTAAGATCTTTTCAAAAACCAGGGCTAAACTCTTAAGTTCCCTGTACAGTGTTGTTGGGAAAAGGAAATTTAGTGATACAAATATAAACTATTAGTCACTATTTGCTCTAGGTGGTATTTTCTTATGCATTTTTAGGACCCGAGGTTATTTGAGGTTGCTTACCAAAAATTACAAAACCAAAAAAAAACTTAGGTTTTAGTATTTTTAAATGGATGGATTCTCTTTTGAAAACATTAGTCTGTCTTTGAAATTATTTCTGTGTCAAAAAATATTTTTTTGAAATATTTGCTTTTCATAAAATGATACTTTTAGATATGTTTTCCGTATGTTGTACAAATTTCTCAAAACTTTTATTTTTTAGAGGAAAACAAGAAAAAAATACCTTCTTTTACTCTTTTAAGTTGTTTAGCCCCTGCCAGGCTGCTTCATCTTACTACTATACTATGACACTTAAATCCTTTTACGAACATCCCCTAACTTTTTTCTAAGCCAGCGCTGTTTGCAGTAAGTTTATCATATTTGTTTCTATATACTTTCATTGAAGGACAGAGGATTCTATAGGACCTGTTCAATAGTCTATGTTGGTATGAGGTTTTATTTAATATTCTGCTTGATACTGTACTGCTAAAATTCGTTAACTATTTATAACAGAACCTGTTTCATTTTCACTTGGCCAGTCTGTCAACAACTGATCCTCAAATGGTTGATAATACTGTCTCCTTTTTTTTTTCTTGCTATAGCAGCTATCATGGTGAACTATTGTTCTAATGGCACATTTTCTTTTAAATAGATAATGAAGAAAGCAAATGTACCTTTAAATGACTTGATTTACATTTTATTTATCTTAATCATTTTGAGGATTTAAAATGATTTTACATTTTTTAGTATAGGATAAACAACCTGTTGTAATACATTCAGAATTTGAATTTGTTTTTCCCATTGTGTCCTCATGGGAGATACAATATTTTTATTCAACTAGACATTTCTACCTGGGCAATGCACTGTCATTTTGATTTTTTTTCCCAGTGTTCAACTCATTATTTCTTTGTCTGCAAGTTGCTTGGTTAGTTAAGCTTATGGTTTTTTTTATATGTGTATCATAAGAAAACAGAGGATATTGGTCTGTATGCTAATGTTAATAAGATTGCAGGTAACTTTTATAATTTATGCTTCTTTGTACTTTACAAATTTTATAAGCTTAGCTCACATTATTTTTATAAAAGGGAAAAAAACTGTTAAAAACTTCTAACCTTAACTGATTGTGATAAATTACATTTTTGTATGGTACTACTGTGTTGTAAAAGGTGGAAAGAGAAAGGAATCTGGAACCTGCTTTTTTTTTTTAAAGGACAATAAACAATTGAGTAATGTTTTACTTGCCTGATTGTGTAGAATAGTCAAACTCTGCCTAAGTAAATTTCATATGGCCTACCCTTTAAGACCTGAAAGTTTAGTTTCAAAATTAAGATGAATACCTTTGTTATTGTGAATTTTAAAATTTATGTTAAACACAACATATTGAAAAAATTTGATTTTTTTCCTTTGAAATTAAGGTCATTATGTGACCTTCAATTATTTTAATTATGACTTTTCTTCTGCTGTCAGCTGTCACTACAGCAGTGCTAATACAGGGTTTTTAAAAATGAAGCTAAGAGAAAACAAATACCATATCATATTTTATGTAGATTGGATCACTTAGTTCTGAAGTGTGGTCCAAAAGCTTCCTTCTTGGAATGAACAGCATGTGGTTGCCTTCCCCAGCATCTGGGAGAGGGGTTTTATGATGTATGTTCCTATAAGTGCTTTACTAACTGATGACCCGGGAAGATATTTATTTATGTCTCTGTTCTTATCTGTGTATGGAAAAGTTTGGATTGGATATTAGTATGGCTTTGGGATTAGATAGGTCTAGATAGACATTCCACTGACACCACTTGACAATTATGTGATGCTGCACATGTCACTACATCTCTTCAAGTTCATTTCCTTGTATGTACAATGAGGGTAATCATGCTGTCATCACGGAGTTGTTATAAAGACTCAATGAAGGAATCATGTAATATGTTTATGTAGTACCTGCACATAATTGCTCAATAAATGTTATCATTAAGGGTGACCATAATTATTGTGGGTTTCTAAATGTGACCTTAATTGATTCTTACCCCTTCTTAGTTTTATTCTTCAAATAATCCATAACTGATTTGAAATGTGAAGCTGATCACAAATGACTGAAGTAATTTATATAAATACCAGTTGTATTAATGCCAAGCAAGTATTCTTCCTTTTGTTGAGGTAGGTAGGAAAGTACTTCCCTATACTAAATACTTCCCTATACTAAATACTTCATATTTTGGGGAGCCTTGGGGGATGTAGTGGTTATAAATTTTTTCTTTAAAAACTTCTTTTTGTTTATTCCTTTCTTATCAGCTATCACAACTCACTCCTATTTTTATATTTTGATTTATATCTTTGTTCTTTTAACATGGTAAGAAGGTATAGTAATCAAGTATGCTAAAACTATAAGAAAAACAAACATGATTTATCAAAGGTTTAGAGAGGGAATAAAATGGTGAACTAAAATTTATGCAAGGAAAACCCCTAGAACCTCCTTCCATGTTACAAATGCAATGCATATTTATTTTAAAAGTCAGAATATGAAAGTAAGAATAAAATGGTCATTTACAATCTTACCCTCTGGAGATCAAGATCATCATTGTTTCCTTTTATAGCTGATACTGGAAAAGAGAAATTGCCAGTAGTACTTAGCAGGAAGAGGTGTAATACTGGGAATTGGGTGGGGAGAAGATTGATAATAACTGGTACTACTTTTAGGATATCAAGAAGTGCTGGGATCACAGGAAGCTGTCACCTATGATCTCAGCCACCCCCAGCCTTAAAGTGAGGGTTGCCAGGAGCTCTACCCAGAATCTATGCAAGCTTTGGCCCAACATCTGTCCCCACTTTTACTGGCCACTGCTGGGGGTAAGGGAGGGATATGACTCCTTTTCTCCTGTCGTCTTTCAGCTGAGTGGCTTTCACTGAGATGAATAATCTGGCAAAAAAGAGTTTTCAGCCTTCTAGACACTGTGAAAGAACATGAAAGGATTGGGATAAGTCTGCTATTAATAGGTAATATCTAGCTACTACAGCATCCTTCTAAGTTCCCCTTCCAAAACAGTGTGTGTGTGTGTGTGTGTGTGTGTGTGTATACATACACACATACTATTTTCAACTTTACATTATCAAGGACCAAAGATATATATCATTTGGTAATCTGCTCTTATCAGTTGATTTAGTGTAATTCACACCCCTTTAAACTGTTATATGTGCGAATTATTATTATTTTGCAAAAAGGGGAATATATTCCTATTTTTTGGCAAGCCACTCTTATCACTATTTGATCAATACCCTTGAAATGACTGTTTAGAATTCCATTGTGGCTTCAACAATCATCCAATGCTAGACAACTTAGATTATTTCCAGCTTTTTGCTATTACATGCATGATTGCTAGGCATCCTTGAGGCTAAATCTTTGTATGTGCTCTTTTTTCCCTCGGGTAAAATTTCATGGCACATAATTATGACTCAAATGGCATGGGACACAGGCATTTTTTGACATATATTTTGCTTCTTCCCAGGTGCTTTGTGCTTATTCTCTTTCTTAGCTCAAGTAACAGGATGTTAAAAAGTTGTCATGGAGATAGGAGGGTCTGCGGCAGTTTTAGCAATGTGGCCCTTCTGCATTTGGAGGCTCAGCCCCAAATCATATAAGATACTTGAAGCTCCACCCATGTTTTACATTGAATATTATTCTGTTACGAAAGCATGCAGGATTTTACACATAATTTTGATTTTGAAGTTATTTGGCTATTGTAACACATTGATTGATTAACTGTTGGCTATAATTATTTACAATTATTGGAAATAATTAGGGATTCTTTCAGATTAAGAAGTCTAACTTAGAAATTATTTTCAAATATAATTAAACCTTAATAGTAAATTTCTTTCAGCTTTGACATTTGTGACATCTGAAGAAAAATTTTTAACTATATATTGTTTTTATGATTTTGAAATAGTATATTTTAAAAAGTTCTAGGCCTTTGATATTTTTCATAGGCCCCTAAATAGCTCATTGGCCCTAGGCATTTTGTCCATGGTACCTAATAGGTAACATGGCCCTCTGAGTATTTTTAAGGGCAGAGATTGGAAGCATTATGTGATGCGTTCAAGAAGAGTTAAGTGATAGAGTGCTGAGGGGTTAAAAGTTAGAACTTCATAGCTTGTTAATCTGTTTTAAAGCAGCATCAGAAAAAAAATTGCAAATGGAATCAGATTGCAAATTTCAAATCTCAGCATCGGTCTTAAAAGCCAGATAATCTTGGGTTACTTACTTAGTTTGTTAAGCTTTAGTACCCTTTTCTGAAAAATGGATAAAATAATATTTGTTAATATCTGCTTAGGTAATCCATGTAAAGCACATGATAAGCTTTCAGCAAATGCTGAGTATTTTTTTGGAGTGGGGATACCAGGGATTGATCCCAAGGGTGCATAACCCCTGAGCCATATCCCCAACCTTTTTAAAATTTTGAGACAGGGTCTTACTAGGTTGCGTATTGCTTTGATAAATTGCTGGGGATGGCTTTGAACCTTTGATCTTGCTGCCTTAGCCTCTTGAGCTGCTGTGATTACAAGTGTGTGCCACCACACCCTGCATATGCTAAGTATTTGTAAATGTGATTTCTAAATTATCTTGGCACTTGCTGCATTGAGGGGAGGTATTCTGTCTTGCATTATGCTAGAACAGGGAAACTGATTTAGATTTGCTATCCTTCTGCCCTGGAGAGATTGGTATGGGTGAAGGTTCTTGAGATAGTAGATCTACTGTGGGATTCTGTTTGGCTGGGATGATAATGATAACTTTTCCATTTATGAAATACATTTGAAGCCTGAATTCCAAAGGTGTTCCCAGTATTTTCTAACTCCATGAGAACCACATTGATGTTTTTACCCCATTCCTTTGGTTAAATGGTATAGCCTAAAGTTGGATGTGTAGTGATGGCATGTTGATGGCAATGTGGCCTTTTATTTGCTAATTGAAGTGCCAGGAAATGGCAAACAGATTGTTTCAGCTATAAAAGGAAAGTATTTTTAGGTAAGGAGAAAATCACATAATAATAATCTTTAAGAATATTGAAGGTTAATATTGATATAAAAATTAACAGTGCTTTCTCTATCCCTGGAATCAATAGAATAAATTATTTTAACTGAAGCAAAATCACTTAGGAATTTAATTAGGAAATTGCAAAGTTTATGATGATTACAATTGTTAGGCGTGAACTTGGGTATTTCAGATAGGATTTGATTTAAATAGCAATGTCAGAAAATAAGTATCATTTAGTTTTTTAATAGCTTGGTCAGCCTGCCCTGAAGTAGAGGGGTAGAGGGCAATGATGGAATTGCAATGATAGAATCCAATGATCGGGCAATGATAGAATCCTTTAATGATCCCCCTTCACAATTTATGTAGGAATTAGGGCCTCTGACTGAGTGTAGGCTTTGATAGAATTCAGATTTTGTAGCAAATAAACTCAAAATGCATATCTTATGTGTTTTGTTAATATAGCATCATGATTGTATATCATCTTCTGAGAAGTGTCTGTTCAGGTCGTTGGCCCATTTATATTGATTGGGTTATTTATTTATTTATTTTTTTGGTGCTTAGCTTTTTGAGTTCATTTATAACCTAGAAATTAGTGCTCTATCTGATGTGTGAGGGATAAAGATTTGCTCCCAAGATGTAGGCTCTCTATTCACCTCACAGATTGTTTCTTTTGCTGCGAAGAAACTTTTTAGTTTGAGTCTATCCCATCTATTGATTTTTAATTCTTGTGCCAAAGGAGTCTTATTAAGAAAGTTGGGGCCTAATCCCACATTATGGAGATTAGGGCCCACTTTTTCTTCTATTAGATGCAGGGAATCTGGTTTTATTCCTAGGTCCTTGATCCATTTTGAGTTAAGTTTTTTGCGTGGTGAGAGGAAGGGTTTAATTTCATTTTGTTGCATATGGATTTCCAGTTTTCCCAGCACCATTTGTTGAAGAGGCTACCTTTTCTCCAATATATGTTTTAGGCACCTTTGTAGATGCCCTTCAGTAGATGAATGGATTAAAAAAGTGGCATATAAATGCAATGGAATATTACTCAGCAATAAAAGAGAATAAAATCATGGCATTTGCAGGTAAATGGATGGAGTTAGAGAAGATAATGCTAAGTGAATTTGGCAAATCCACCCAAAAAAAAAAAAACAAATGCTGAATGTTTTCTCCTGTATAAGGAGGCTGATTCATAGTGGGGTAGGGAGGGGCAACATGGGAGGAATAGATGAACTCTAGATAGGGCAGAGCAGTAGGAAGGGAAGGGAGGGGGCATGAGGTTAGAAATGATGTGGAATGTGATAGATATTATTATCCAAAGTACATGTATGAAGACACGAATTGGTGTGAATATACTTTGTATACAACCAGAGATATGAAAAATTGTGCTCTATATATGTAATAAGAATTGTAATGCATTCTGCTATTATATATAAAAAATTGAAAAACATATAATATGTATATGTATCAAAACATCATATTACCCATAATATATACAATTTTTATATTTTGTGGTTTATATACCATTTAAGAAATAAATCAGCTTAAAAAATAGCATCATGTAGGAGCTTGTAATTTAAATAGCAGTTTTATGTTCTGATTGCAGTAATTCCTACTGGAATGGTCGTCAAGGCTTTCAGGAGTTTTGTGAGAAGTGCCTCTGAGCAGCTCCATGGTCAGCAGGCACCATGCCATACAATTGGGTCTTTTTTCCTCCTTCCCCCGTCCTTTCCTTCTTTTATTTTGGGAATCATTTTTTAAAAAGAGATCATTAAGGTCCTGAGCCAGGTGCTAGAATTTAGACATGATTCTGTGGTTTCAGACAAGGCTTCTCAGTCATGGAGCTCACTTTGACATGTATCCTCTGATGGTCATTTCCAGCATTGAAAGTAGGCCCCAGGAAACTGTGACGTGATTAAGAAACCCTGATTTAATTCTGCCTTTTTGGAAGGGGCTTGGATGAGCAGGGGCTTCTTGGAAGGTCTCCTTTCCAGTCTTTTTGGTTGATCATTGATAGATCACTAGTAATAGGAATTTCATCCTTGCTGCTAAGAAACTGATAAGCAACTTCCAGTATAGGAGATCTTTTTTATGATCTAAGAACAGTCCTTTGGTAATATCAGTATTCTGGGGCATCCTTGTCTTCTGAGCTTATTTAATAGACTCTTCATGTATGTGTAGAACAACTCTACAAATGCCACCTTTTATCTGGTGTTTACGTGGGTAGTCCTGGCTTGCTTTGAATTTGTTTTTTGATTATTACATGTAGCTTTCAAAGCTTTATTTTTCCTATTAATGGCTGCATTTTATTAGAAAGATTAAAGATTTTGTATCTTAGAAAGCAAATGTTGCAGTAAAACTAAGTTATCTGAAATAAAATATGAATGACTAAATTATTTTATAAAAATCAATAAAATTGAATCAACTGAAAAATCCATATGATTTATAAATATGCCTTTTAAAGTATTTTCTATATCATTGTGGTGAGTGTATTGGCTCAATGGATTATAATCTGGGTGTCAATATAAAGTTTCATTTATAAAAATTGTTCTGGAATTCTTTTTAATGTTGGTGGCCTTTAGCCACAGCCTCAATGAAGAGCTACTATGGGACTATTAACTATAGAGTGCTTTGTTGGGATTGGGGAAGCATTATTGCTCTAGAGTGATTTCTAGACATAAACTCAGGCCACCTATCTAGATGGTACAAATACATACACATATTTAGAAGTATATGTCAGTCATGTGCAAACAGGAATTTAGAGAATTTAACAATGACCATGATTTAGAATAGGTAAGCTTCCTTGAGAAAGTGGTCTGTGAAGTGAAGGTTGACATAAGGCAAGCAGAAAGGAGGTGAAATTCCAGGTTAGGGTAACATATCACTTTGTACAACATCAAAGCTACTATATTTCCGGGGTCTCATTCCTGTCATAGACTTGTGTAGTTTTCCTACACTTTTCAGGTAGGTAGTCTGTCTACTCCAGCCACTCTTGCTCCTTGATGTTCCTTGAATATACCAGGCAGACCCCTTAATTAAGGTCTTTGTATGATTGTTCATGTTTGGTACCATAGCTGCTGGCCAGCATCCATAATATCATACATATGTATTTACTTAGCATAATAGCTCATATCCATCAGTAACATGGTACCCCTTAATAAATTGAGTACATGACCTTAGTTTTCTAGCAAATTGAAAAAAAAAATCTCTTGAGGAAGAAAGGAAGGTACCTTTTTTGATTTGTGCAAAGGGAACATTTGGTCAGTGTCCACTCAGTGATCCTGAGTGGAACTCCTATTGAACTGGTTTTGGATTAGAAGGATAGTGATGGAGGATAGAAAGGTACTGAACAGGTTCTGAGTAAGATAGGTTATCTGGGAAGAAGCCAAGAAGAGAGACCAAGAGGGGAAGTATAAGAATATAGATTGAGTGTTCCTTATCAGAAATGCTTGAGACCAGAAGTACTTTAGGTTTTGAAGTTTTCTTTTGTTTATTTGTTTTGGTACTGGGGATTGGACCCAGGTGTGCTTAACCACTAAGCCTCATCCCTAGCCATTTTTTATATTTTTTGAGACAGAGTCTCACAAACTTGCTGAGGCTGGCTTTGAACTTGCAATCCTCCCACCTTAGTCTCCCGAGCTGCTGGGATTATAGGCTCGTGCCACTGTCCCACCTGTGTATTTGTTTTTGATTTTGCAATATTTGCAGAGACTGTGCCAGTTAGTTGAACATAACCGAATCCAAAAATGCAAAATAGAAATATTCTCTCAAAGTTTTGAGTTTTGGAACATTTTAGATTTTGGACTAGGGATGTATTTCTTATACCTATGCCCAGCTTCAGGATGACTAGGGGATGGGAATGGAAAGCGAAAGTGTAACATGAAGCAGGTGGCAGAGACTTGGATTGGGTATAACTAAGAAAGCAAGAGGTCAAGTATGATGTCAAGGTCATAAAGGGGGAGATGAGGGAAATTCATTTATTTGCACCAATGGAGACATTGACTCTCCAGAACATGAGCTGGGTTTTAGCTGTGCTTGGTTTGAGATGGCTGGGGAATGTTAAGGTAGGAATTTCTAATAGGCAGATGGAGTTCTTCAACAGATGTAAAAGAGAGTAATCTGTTTTGTCAGTTTTTAGGTGAGGTCATGAGACGGTGATAAAGATGTGTACTCAGTTCCTATACCAAGCATTTTAGTTGCATACCCTTACTAGTTTTCACACCATCCTGAGATACTGGTGTTATTTCCTTCTGACATTGGAGAGATTTTACCATTTGCTCGGCATCCTGCAGATCATAAGTGATAGATCTAGAGGTCATGCATGTCTCTGCCCACAAAGCCCTTATCCTTACCCTGTATTCTGTCTTCGGATGTCACATGAGGATAGTGACTAGGGAGTTTTTAAGAGTAACACACCCCTGGCAAATCTGGTATTCATTTTTTCATAGCTTTTGTTTTTTATTAGTTACTTCAAAATTATTTGGTCCACTTTGCTCCAACTTTTCACATCTGCAGACATTTCCTGCCACCTTAATCCTTTATGCATGTGCTGATTTTCTTCTGAAACATTAAAAGTGCTTTTTTTTTTCTTACCAACCAACTTCTCAGATATCTTAAAGAAATATTCCGATACCTGTTTCTCAATAGCATATTTCCATGCCTTGATTTTGATTTTTCTTTTCTTATTGTGTATTACCTGACTCTGTTGAGAAGGAGCGAGATTTACCTCAAGCCTGAGCTGGACGGTTAAAACTATTTCAAGCTGACAGGTGATTTTATTTCAGTTCTGCCTTTGCAGTTTAACCAAAGTCTGCTTTAACACTCCAGCTGTGTTAGTGATTGGGATTTATTCCTTAGTAGAGTAACGTTAGTTATCCATGGCTGGGGAATTATTAAGTTCTCTATTTGGTGTGGCAGGCATGGATATGGATATGCACAAGCAAGTTGTTCTATTATGGGAGATTCCACAAATATATTAGTAAAGTGTTTTTAAAAATTCTTTAATTTTATTGCCATCCTACTGGCCCACTTTTGTGATTGCTCTCTGATGCATAGATGAGATTTAATATTTATAGCCTCACCTGGGTACAGTGGCTCTTGCTTGTAATCCCAGGGGCTTGTGAGGATGAGGCAGGAGGATCACAAGTTCAAAATCAGCCTCAGCAATTTAGTGAGGCCTTAAGCAACTCAGTGAGACCCTATTTCAAAATAGAAAACAAAACAGGGCTGGGGATATGGCTTAGTGGTTAAGTACCCCTGGATTCAATCTCTGGCATCAAAAAATGATTTATAGCCTCATGGTAGGTATAATTTGGCAAAATTTCATAAATGTTTTGTGAAGATTTAAACATGTAAGACCTCATGTTATTCTAAAGTGTGTAGAATACAAGAGAATACTATAACGATCTATTACAGATTTAATGTATACTATAAGTAAAATTCATCCAAACCTCCCTATAAGATTATCTAGCAATTCTTTTGTGTATGGTAATAGTGAAAGAATAGGAAAGGAGATGTTCCCCAGAATAGATGTTATTCTTTCTAAAGTGAAGTAAACATTCTAAAATTGCTTACAAAGGCAATCATAATATTTAGACAAATGACACAGGATAGAAGAGGAGCACAGTCAATGGTAAGAGAGGGGGAAAAATGTATGGTAATGATTACATTACGCTGATGATGTAAAATGATATTGTACATTCAATCACCGATGGCCTTTAAAATCTCTTTAGAAACAGTGCAGAAGATCAGACAAAACCTTTAGAGGCCCTTGGTCTAGCCTCCTGTCTTTGGGCTTGGAGAGTTAGCCTGTAGCAGAAGTTCTCAGATTTTCTTGGTTTATAGCATATTTAGTATCTCTGTGAATTTTTTTTTTTCATTTCACACCTAGGCTAAAACCACCACCAGAACAGCAAATGATTTTGTTTTTAAGTAGTTAGTTCTAAACAACCTAATAAATATTTGTGTCCTAACAACATGGCAGTTGTTTGAAAAAATATATACATAAGTTGAAGACAAAAATATTTTCATTTGTATTTCCTTCTCAAATGTACAATTACTTACTAATGGATGTGTGTGCTTGCTGGGCACTATGTACTTTGGAACAAGATAACACAGCATCACACCCCTATTTTCTGTTCCATATTGATTGTTGTGCTATATTTTTTTTGTTAATTGCAGTAGTGACTGAATGTCCAGCTTCACCAAGATCTGTCCTTGAAAGGAACGTAGAGCTATGTACTAGTTCCAGATGATAGTGCAGGATTTGACAGAGGTTGAATGTTACTGCAGGTTCTTTGAAAATATAAAATTCCATTCAGTGTCCCTGTGAGATTGCTATAGTGTCCCAGGGTATCTTGGTTTATAATTCAGGAACCACAGATCAATTATCTTAACTAGTAGGTCCTGGTAAATGATTTGCCTAGTGCTGCATAATACATAGGTAAATTATCAGGGAGCGTGCCTCAATGCAGGAGCTGCCCAGCCATCATGAATTATCCTTCCCTTGTCGTGTTTGCCAGTTTTTTATAGCATATTTCCTTGGTTGTCCGATTTAAGTTTATAGTCTAGTAATTTTTTACTAAATATAGCATCACTTATCTTATTGCCAGTTGTTTGATTTTATGTGTATGTGGGTGACACAGTTATTACTGAGTTTCTCCTATAAGGTAGATGGCTTCAACAAACCATGTTTACATAAAACAGGGCAAGGAAATGCATTCATTGATGATATAAGACCAATTGAAGAAAGGACTTGTGGACTCTATGGGTTTAATTATACACCACCACAAATAATTCTGTATAAAATATAAATCTGGTAAGTTCAGAGACCGCAAAGTCCTTATTTCCAAAGTACAGTAATCCTTTCAAATTACTAAAATATCAAGTGGATTAATCCACTGATCAGGTCGTAACTCTCATAATCTAATCATTTTACCTCTGAACATTGCTTCATTATCTCCTGAATTTTGGGGAACACCTTATATTCCAACCATACCATATACCATGTAATAAAGAGACCTTTGAACTGCTTTCAAAACCTTACTGCACCAGTTGTTATTAGTTTGGCTTTGGGCAAGTCACTTCTCTAACACATGTACCTCACCTAGAAAATGGGAAAAGTAATGTTGCACAGGATGATCCTGAGGAATACGTGAAGGCAACTTCTGAAGGACCTTGTTCAACACTGGTGTCTTAGAGTTATATGATCAACCTCTGTCCAGTTCTACAGAGCTCACACTTGTCTTTATGTTTCTTAAACCTTCGCTGAACAGGCTGTTATATTTGTCATTCTTCAATTCTTAATGGCCACAAACATACTCCTATTACAGCACTTACCAAATTGTATTTGGAGGATTTATTCATTTCCGTCTCCTCTAGTGGACCAGGTCATTGAGCCTGGGGCACCATTTCTTATTCATTACTTTGCACAAAACCTAATAAGCACTCAACAGTGAATGAACATATTGAATGGCTTCTTACCTCTGTTGGCTCATCCCAGGCTGTATATTGATGTACGTGTATAACTATGCCTTTGACATCCTTCTATGCTTTGGGGTGCCTAGAAAAAGAGAGATATTATCATAATTCTTTTGTAGGAAGTAGTACCTGCATAGAGGAAAAAAGTAGGAGACTTTTCTGACATCACCCAGAGAAGGAGACCAGCCATGCCATTCTCTGTGCCCTCTGAGAGCCTCATACATACTTTTATCATCTCTGGCCCATACTTGAGCTGTCTCATTGAACTCAGGTCTGTGTGTGTGTTTCCCTGGTGTGTATAAGCTGTTTGAGGGAAAGCTGTGTCCAGCTCATCTCTGCATCCCTAGAAAACAGTTTGTTGACCTGAGTGTAGCCCTTTCTTAGATGGAAATGTTGATTTGTTGACACTTTTCCTTGATGTGGACCATCTTCCTCTGATAAAAGATTATTTTTAAATTGAACTACACTGTTTTGAGTAGCTTTAAGAGGTGTTTTCCTTGGTATATTCATATAATATGAATACAATATATAATTTCTTACATGAACATTTTACTTATATATTTTATATAAGATGTGTTTTCAGTATGTAAATTTTGTAGGAGGTATACTTTAAACACCAACAAAACTACTAGGGCTGGGAAGTATCTGAGTTAAGTATAATAAAATACAATACAGTAAAAGTAATCTGCCGAATGCTCCCTGTTGCCCTGCAAGGACCCTAGAGGTTGAAAGCTTTATTTTGGAAAAGTCATCTTTATGTTAATAATGTAAATTGATATATTAAGCAACAGAGCACTTGTAAAGACATCATTGTCTCCTGGCTTGGTAGAAAGGATGGAAAGACTATGATTCACTCAGAAAGCCACCTGCCATGGTGGAAACTCACTGCTTCTCCATAGAGTTGACCACAAATATTATTTTCTCATGTTATTTTTTTCCTCATTTTTTTCAATACTACTTTATTGTGCATACTGAAATAAAAAATGCTTCTATTTATCAAGTGATTTCTACTTGTTAAAAAGAATGGAAATAATATGAAATCTCACTACCCTGAGATAACTATTAATGACTTTATTGTTTATATTTCTATATGTGTATGCACACATGTACCACAGGAGCTGAGTGTTGATCTGTTTTCCTGCTTTGTTAACTTCATATCAGTGATTTTTTTTTAACATTAAATTCATATTATGACATTCTTTACCCAAAGGAGTATATATTTTATTGAAAATTATTGAAACAGAAAAGATTCTACGTAAAAGTTTTCAAGTTAAGTAAGGGTTTGCATATTCATATTTTAAAACTCTTTTTGTGTTTAAATAATTTACTTATTTATTTTTTTAGATGTGGCACACACTAGTAGAGACTTCGGATTTTTACCAGGTGGGGGATGATTTTAGCAAGGAAGATCAGTAATAAACTCACATAATATGTCTTGATGTCTGCTGTCACCTTCATTTTATAAGAGATGGGCTGCTTTAACACCATAAGGGTCATCAGGGTGTGGTCTAAAAGTGCCAATCCTTGAGGAAAACCACCGTGAAGTCATACCAGTGGTTCTAAGAATTACCATAGTTTGTGCTTTGAGTTACTGTGTCATAGGCAGGGTTGAAGCACAGGACGTGGTGCCAAAGTCCAAATGATGCAAAGTGCTGTCCTATTGGATCAGTGTCTTCTGGACTTGACTGGGGCTGTGGAGTCCTCCTGGCTGTGTGGGTAGCTCCTCTCCTGCCTTCCTTTCTCTTTTTCTCTTTTCTCTGACATTCTCAGATTCCATCGTGCCTTCTTATCCTGATGCTTTTGATCATTGCCTCTCTTCATCTTCTCTAATTTTCATGGTTTCCCTTGCAGAGAAATCTGATCATCTTTTCCTAGGCATTAGATAATTGTTTATTTAACGTATACATTGCTATATCTCTAAGGTGATAGAAATGCAAAGGCAGCCCCAGTGTCCACACTGGGGATTGTTAGTGCAGTGGCAGTTACTTTGGTCTCGGCAGTTACAGGCACTTGTCCTTGCTGCCCCTGCTCCTTGAGTTTCGCCCTGAGTCCTGGTGATAGCCTTACAATCGGGCTATGGTTGGGTAGAGTCTGTTTTTCTCATCCATTTCTCTGTTGGATGCTGAACATGTCTTGCATAAGGTTAATTATTTTCTTGTGTATTTCTGAGTGGCACTTTTTGAGGATCTGATCAGTGATTGGAGTAAAACTTTAAGAGTGTCAAAGTCTTTAGTCCCATAGGTGGCCTGTTATAGACAAAGTTGTAAATATTTCAGGTTCCCCCAGTAATATCATACTAAGAATGAGTTAGAGTTCTAAAAAGTGTTTTAAATGGAATGTGACATTATTATAGATGGATTTTTTTTTTTACAGATGTATCCTTGACTAATAAATGCCAGTCTTTTAAAAGATAAAATTACAAGCACTATACACAAGCATATACCTCCAACCCTTGTACAGTTGTTGATCCTATGTTAGGCTTGGGTTATGATTAGGCTTCTTGTGGCAAGAGGTTTTGTGGTTGAGGCGATAAAGGACTTTCTAGTAAACATAGATTATGAAAGAGCAAATTCATGATCAAACAGCTTAAAGCCTTTATATAATTTTTTTAATCCACTGACATTGAACAATAAAAGTAGTCCACTGTAATAAAGAGAATGCACATGGCATTTTAGATGCCAACTGGGTGCTATTGACTGTTGTACAGTTGATTGGATGCATTCAGGGCAGTGACAAGCCTAATGATATTGGAAGATGGATAGTTCTGGATTTGGCCAGGTGGGAGGAGGCACTCTACATAGTTATCTTCTTTCAAGGGCCAGTTCTTAAGGACTTGCTCAAACTAAAGTCTCTGTATCTAAGTAGAGAGTTTTACCAATTTTTTTTCTTTTTAACACTTGATTTATGTCTAGTATATTCTGCCAAATGCAGGTTGCCTACCAATATTTTAGAATAATGGCTTCATGGTTTAGCAGTTCTGTTTCCCTATAGCATATAATGTGTCTCTTTTTCTGGTGGGGTCAGGGTGCTGCTCATGCTTTGGCCATGGAAAGAAGTGTGTGATGTTTCCTCCAACAGGGAGTTACTGTATGTCCTGTGCAAATCCAAGCTGAAAGTGGACCTCATTGGGGAGATTCTTCTCTGCAGCAGCAGGTCCTTGGTGTGACTGTTCAAACACTGCATGAGTAGATTCCTGTGAGCAACATTTACACGATATCAATAGTTATCCTACTGTTGTGTGATTTCTGTTTACTAGATATAAACTTTCACAGCTATGTAAAAGTATACACAATTTATATGTAATTGATCTTTGGGCAAGAACACATGATTGGGATAGGATTACTATGTAATAATCTATAAATAATGCTACTGTTTTTTATTGATTGATCCTTTCAAAAGTATACAGAAACCAACAAAGTGGCCAACCTTGTAAACATTTCTTTCCTGTGTCATTAGGTAATCTAACATGTAGTGAGATGTTTCAAGAGCAGCAACTACGAAGACGGGGTACCTCAGTTTGTATCCCTGGCCTTGTCTTTATTGGCTAGATCACACTGGGCACGCATTTAATCTCTCCCTGCTATTTCTTTATGTGTGAAATGGAAGGAGCTACTTCCAGGGTGGTGAGGATTGAGTATGATTGCTTAGAATAGAGTCTGGCCCTTGTGATATGGCCATTTAAGGGTTCCATTAATTATTTTTCAAATTCCTGCATTATTTTTCAACAGCAGATGTAGAGTAGTGTCTTTATAAGTATAATTTAAATGGAATCCAGATGTTAGCTGTGGTTCTCTTTGCCTCTGAAGAAGTTGAATTGACTTTAGCTCCTTGTCCACTTCCTGGCTGTAAGTCCGGTGTCTTCTCTAAGGATTATCTGAAGCACAGAACTTAAGTTCTCATGGTTGTTGGGGGCCCGTGTTTTGCTTCCCCTTGCTCTGTTTTTCTCTTGGTCTTAAAGTGACTTGAGCAAGAAACCCAGATCCTTCCTCTTTATGGCTCCTCACTCCCCAGCTTCTTTCATTAGTCATTTGGGCAGTAACAGGCTTCATGAGAAGGCTGGTCAAGGAGGGAAGAAGGGTCTGGGTCAACAATTATTAGCAACATCTTTTGTACTAAAACAAACATGAACTATTCTAGTTGTTTCCATCAAGAACCATCTCAATGATCCTTTAGGGTAGTCATGGACTAGAAGCCAGATGGCACTGAGCTTAGTGCTAAATACCATGCAGGCATTTACTTGGGAAAAGAATGGGTTGAACTACCATTGGAATACTAATGCTGACCATCAGAACAGTATATGAATGGAAGAAAAGCCAGGCCAAGAAAACATTATCTTTGTCTTTCTCAGACTCATGAGCATGGAGTGTTTGACATGAGCAAACCTATACTTGATTTGCAGATATTCAGGAAAAAATATTCACTTCTAATGGGATAGAAGGTAAAATTTACATATGATAAAGATATTCAGGGGTGTGGGAAGTAGATTGGACAGCATCAGGTAACTGGAATACTCCAGATATGAGTTTATTCTCCTCTGTCATTAAGGGCAGCTCTGTGGGAAAAAGTTTAAGAAGGTACACTTGATAATTGTATCAAGGAGCAAGTAATATGAACGTGAAAATATCTTTCAGTCACTGTTTCATAGTTTGCAGATAAAACACTCTAATATTTGACAGGAGCCACTTTAAAAAATTAAGAATTATGAAGAAAGCACTTATTATCTTAAATTGTAGAGACTAGTCTGAGGGATTCTCTGTTTTTGAGGGCCATCTACCAAGATTTAGGAATCATTTTGTTTTTCCCAAATACTTAATCATAATGAAATTTCTTGTGTAATAAGATTTGTATCACTTCCCTTATGAAATTTCAGCTTGTTTTAGTTGAGATGTCTGAAACTTTTACTGAAACTTTCTGCACTCAGGAATGAATCTGTCAGGAGAGCAATAATTTGGTGCTCGTTCAAATGTCTATCTTTTCTCCTGCCTTTTCTTCTCTGAGTAGGGGAAATGGCATTTTTATCTAGTTCTAAAATTCACTGTATGCACTGACTGAGTTTTTTTTCCTTAGGGCAATCCTTGTATGAAAATTTACTTGAAATTAATAAGCATTCACTATACTACTTCTGGGAATATGGGCCTTAGTAAATATTTCTGCCTGAGATGTTAAGGAGTATTATTTCTGGACATTTGTGGAAAATAATTTAACCATCTACATGAGTGTTTGAGGGAGGTCTTTGGCAGCCCTGGAACTGCAGCAGCCCCAGTCAGTGTCCTGCAAGCACTCTCCCTGGCCTGGTGGGAGTGACCTTCCCTCACCAGGGGACTTCCTTCACAGGAAACCAGTGTGTCCATTATAAATCGTGATGTTCTGTTACTGCATGGAGGTGGCCCTGGCATTTATTTCATGTAGGAGTTTTCTTATTTTTGTGATCTTGTGGGGGATATAATGAATATCACAGAATAGTTAGGGAAAAAATTGATATGGTAAGAAAAATACAATATTCAATAATCTTTAAAAAATAGGTTTCATATAATCTTGTTTAAAGGCTCTGCAAAAGTAGATTACTTTTAACACTTTAACCATATGATTTTTATTATTATAAAGTTAGAGATGAATACTCTGGGAGAAAGTATTTTCCTGGACATATAAAAATTAAACTTTAAAAGAAGCATATATTAGTCTAGCAAGGTATTAATAGAAAATCATTTAAATGTCATTGTAGATCTTGCTCTAAAAATAAGTCACAAAATAAAATTACAGGGCTAACAACATGTTCAGTGACAGAGTGACTGTATTGAACATCTGACTCATGTATTATTTTCTTTCTGAGTGACACTTAAACTTTAGAAGCCTGACCAAGCTTTTACTCTATGTATATTCTAAAATGTTTTGTAGCTCTTGATTTTGGTGGAACTATTCTAGTTGTTTCCATCAAGAACCATCTCAATGATCCTTTAGGATAGTCATGGACTAGAAACCAGATGTCATGAGCTTAGTGCTAAATACCATGCAGGCATTTACTTGGGAAAAGAATGGGTTGAGCTACCATTGGAATACTAATGCTGACCATCAGAACAGTATATGAATGGAAGAAAAGCAGGCCAAGAAAACATTATCTTTGTCTTTCTCAGACTCATGAGCATGGAGTGTTTGACATGAGCAAACCTATACTTGATTTGCAGATATTCAGGAAAAAAAAACATTCACTTACAAAAGGATTTTGTACCATGCCTACTATTTTAATGAATGCATATGGGTTTAGTATATTTATTGTAGTATTTATACAGAGATATATAGTATGCTATGCCCTACTGATTGAATAATTCATTTTTTGTATTTTTTCCTGACATAAGTAATATTCTTAAATATTGTTAAAATTCAGATAGTAAAGAATTAAGAGTTGGCTGGAGAAATTAAAAACAAAAAGAATCATGAAGAGTAATGACACTTGCATTTGTACAACTCCTTATGTTTGTATGCTGTCCTTGGACTGTGCACTCCTGGGAAGAAGTAGCCCTCTGTCTTCTCTGTATCTTTGCCTTGAGCTCAGCTTGTGCTTGACATGTGTTTAACACATAATGGGCACTCAGTGCTTAATGTGTGAGATGAACTAATGAAACAGAGTTCTCACAGATTCTTTCAGCTAATACAACAGACCTGTTAGGGAAATACACTTATTCCCATTTTGTAAAAGGAGAAGTCAAGACTAACATGGGTTAAATGTTACCTAATAAAAACAACAATTCCACAAACAGTGGAATATGATTATGATATATTAAGCATATAAATTTAGTAATATATTTTAGTTGATTCATCATTTTATTATCAATAGCAATAAGCAATATTTAGTGAAGGCTAGTTACTGCTTATCAAAATTATGCTTCACCTATATTTCACTAGGCTAAATGCTTGTTGCTAAAATCTCAGTTCTTGTCCCCACTGCCAATTCAATAACAAGAACATGGTTGTGAAAAATGGGAAAAAGAAGTTTTATTGCTTTGCTAGCAAAGGAGGAACACAGAACTTCTGTCCCAAAGGCTGTGATTCTGCCTATCAGCAGGAATAGGAGGCTTTTAAAAGAGGTGATTCAAAGGTTACATTCCATGTGTTCTCTGGAGTTGTAATTCACTTCTTAATTTGTGGTGGAGACATTCCTGAGATCTTCTGATACCATCCCTAAATTTGGATTACTTCATTCCTATGTTGGGTGTGTACTCAGGGACAGATAAATCATGCCCAGGATGGGAAAGAAAGGTAATCCTGTTTCCCTTGAGATTTGGGAGGGGAGAGATTAGGGAGAAGCAAGGAGAGAGGAAGAGAAAGAAACTTGTCCATTTTAAAAATAAGCTGCAGTAGCAGAGCATCAAGGGTTATGTTCAAAGCATAAAGTGGATCACTGTTACATACTCTCCTATTAGGAAGATAGAATCATGTACATTTTACAGTCTGTCTTAGAGAAATCAACTAGGCAGCAGGTAGCTGATATGAACTTAAACCTGTCTGACCACTGAGTCATTCTTAATGACTGAATTACCTCCTTATATAGCCGTACAGTTCTTGATGCAGAATCAGGATCTGTACCCACGTCTTTTGTACCTGGTTCTATTTCCCTATATATTGCGGGGTATGTGTGTCACTTGCCTCATGTTAGATCATATTCAGGACATATAACAGTGTCTCAAAAAAGGAAGACTAAAGGTATCTAGCTGTTGGAATTAACAGAATTTGAGTCAATCTAGCCATTCAGTTTTTCCATCTTAGTTTTTCTATTGCTACTGGAAATAAAACACTGTTCATTCAATCTTGTGCTCTGGATAGGCATAGAATATATGGTGATAATGTGGTGAGAGGTAATGGTGATTGTTTGGATTAGTGGATTTCTAAACAGAAATTACCAACAATGTTCTGGTCTGAGAGACACTCAGAGTGGAATCTGTTTCTGTTCAGTGTGTGGAAGCCAAAAACTGGGACTGAACTCTGAGAACCAACAGCACAAGTTTAGTCATTGGCCACAGAATGGAGAAGTAGGAACCCGGTTCTCAAATTGGTTTCTCAACCTGTTGGTGGGTGGAGAGGTCATAGATGGATACAGAGTAAAAGAAACAAGAGGAGAGGGGTAGACCAACAAAGGGGCAGCCTATTCAGGTCTGTTCCTGGAATAGATGGAGATTTCCTAGAACTCAGGCAACACCTCTTTTCATTCTTTCAAGATCCTGTGCTTCCTGTCATGGTGGCTGGTAGGTGTGCTACTTAGTATGCAAATTAGATTGTAATGAAGTTAGAGGATTAGGTTATAATGAAGTTAGAGGTTGGCTGGCTGTCACCCTGGCAGCCTTTGGATCCAGCTGGTTGGGGTCAGCCTACGTAAAGAGGAGCTTCTGGACTTTTGGCATCCTTTCTTCAGAGATAGACAAGATTAAGGCTGGGTAGAAATTCATCTTGGCCATGCTGGCAGTATACTGCCCAACAGGAATACAAATCTCTTATATTTCAAGATGACAGGATTTATTTGAAGGCTGAGAACAAGGCAGGAAAAAGAAAAGAATTAGAAACTTTTTTCTATAATTAATTAGAATGTACCTCAACCTGTTTAGTATCCTACTCAGTTATATTTTCAGGAGAAATATTATATAGAAGTGGTGGTACTTATTAAGAAAAAGTAGTGTGAGTTGTGTATGTAAACATCCAGATAACATATATGATACATGCACAGGAATTCAATTTATAATTTAGTTCTTGCTAATACAGTGATTTTAGTGCAGATTCTAAATAGTCATACTGACCTTAGAACAAATCGAAACTTTATTTTAATAAAATAATGATTGTAAAATTTGGACATAAACCAAAAGACATCTATACATCAGATAACAAAACTCAGAAGTAAAATAAAGATAAATAGATATTACCCCCAATTCTAGTTCCTACTGTTTGATACCTTTAGTTTTCTTTGAGTTATTTTTTTCCAGTGAACTTTATTACAATTAAAGGGTTTGTCTTCATCTAATAAGTACTTTCACTTCTGCAGTCTTCAAGTATCAATCCAACTTAGACTGTTTTCCACCAAAATTGGACATTTTCTGATTATACAACTTTCTGAATATACTGAACTAGATCATTCTAGAACACTGTACTTCCAGATACTTATCAGTTGTTTTTTCAATAGTTTTCTGTTGACAGCCAAGTTCTATTACCTATGCTGTAGATACACTTGGCTGTCTCTACAGTGTAGGTTTCTTAATTTTTTTTCAATCTTACTTCCTTTGTAATGTGTTATGATTTTTAAATGGCTATTTGCAATTTTAGTTTCCATTGTCTACAGGGAATGATTTACCATAGGTGGTTCTTGTTTAAGCCTTTTTGTCCTACTACAATTATTCATTTAAAAAAAGGTTCTGGTTTAGAAAATTAATTGCTTAGTCCTTCTTCCTTCTTTTCCCTCTCCCAGGAATATTCCTCATCCTTCACAGCACCATTACATTTTGTGTCTTCCTTGGCAACTCCAGGGAGTGCTGGTCATTGTCTTCTCAGATGTTGCACCATCTTAATCAGGTCCTTTATAACATGTACCAGATTGTGTAGTAACAAAATCAAGTTTTTTAGTCATTGTTATTTGCACCAAACATAGCCTAATTTAAGGCAAGTGCTACGTGTGTATATACACACACACACAAGACACATAGTGGAGCAGAACTAGCAACAGAAGAAAGGTGTGAATGCAAATTCTGATTCTGCCATCAAGAATTATGTGGCTCTAAGAAAGTAATTTAGTTGATTACCATTACGAATGGGCTCTGGGTTCAGATAGGTTGGCTTTCATATTACCCACTCACTGCATAGTTGAACTTAGGTAGGTAATTTAAGTTTTGTAAGCCCCAGACTGTAAAATGTAGATAATTCTTTCTTTTGATTTATGTAAAATTGGGGATGAGGCTAAATTTGGAGGAGTGTGGGTGCAGAGAGAATATTAGAGAGGTTAGAAATGTGGGTAGAAAATAGAATGTAGTTTGGCACAGAAGAACAATGACTTGTATATGTGGAGAATAATTTTATTCCAATCAGCATGGAGGAGAAGATTATTGAAATGCATTAAGAAAGAAAGGCATATTCTCTTATGTAACTGGGGGAAAAGGAGAGGGGAAGGTAGTTTGCTTAGTTTAGAGCTAAGCTGATCTGAATTGCAGTTTCAACATTTTGGTGTTGGTTATTTTTAGAGTAAATTTATATGTGCCTCTTTTTCTTTGAAATTGGAATCACTTGGGGAAATGTTGCACTTCAGGTTTCATTGTACTATGATGACCTCTCGAATAGAGAAGATATCACAGCAATGTGGCTAAAAGCAATATTCTCTGCAGAGAACATTTCATTATGCCTGTAGGCATAATAATGCTATAAGATGATAAAGTAGCCTCTAATCCTTTTATTTTCCTTCATATATAGGAATTGAAATAGTGTTCTGATCTTGAGGATGTTTTAAGAAATAACCTTCAGAATTTTTTAGATACAACCATAATAATAATGGGTTGGAGTAAAGTATGTTATTTTGTTAAATTAATAATTATTTCAAATTTAAAGGTATAGTTTTCCCTACTCGTCACACAGTAAAATGACAAAGCAGAAAATGAACTGTAAAAAGTAAAGATGTGCCTGAAACTGTAATGTAGTCCTGGTAAGAAGATCAAACCACATGGGTGATAAAATGCCAGGGGCTTTGGTGTGTCAGAAGTGGTGCTCCCATACCGTGGCTTTATGTGAAAAGCAACCAAAAGTTCTGAACTGAAAACTCTTTAAGATGTATGCCTGGCAACATTATCAATTTTTTTTCAATGTGAGTGATGTAGTTTGGATATTTAAATATGGGGGACTGGGGTTGTAGCTCAGTGGTAGAGAGCTTGTCTAGCATGGGTGAGGCACTGGGTTGGATCCTCAGCACCACATAATGAAACAGACAAATAAAAAATAAAGGTTAAGTTCTTTAAAAAAAAAGTGAATTTAGGGAGTACTTGTAATGGAAATAGAAGAATAAAATATTGAAGTTTAGATTTCCTAAAAAATTCTTTACGAGTCAGAATGGTTGCTAACTTTATGTACTTGGTACATTTCTATCCCAAAGAATAATTATTGTGATACTTGATATAAACTTGATGGTGATTTAAAATCATATTTAATTTGTAAGAATATTCTCAACAGTGCTATTTTTAACAACATTTGCTTGTAAGTCACCATAGCCCAAAGAACATACTAAATTCAGTTCATGCTTGAAGCCATTCAGATCAAAGCTGACTTGCCAGTTTCACTGAAGCATATCTGCCTGTGGGCTTCAGGAGGCAGTCACCCTGGTTGCTGCTTACTGATGGGGTTTGGATGGAGCCTTCATGGGTGGAGGGTGCAGGGTACAGGGTGCAGAGTGAGGGCATAGATAAGCCTTGACTTTCCTAAACCATCTGGGTTGATGACAAAGCTCAGAGGAGAGTTTTCTTTGACTACTGAAGACATCCTACCAAACCTTTCAACTTTTTAGTTCTGCTTAATCGCACTTTTAAGGAAGGAGATTTGTAATTTTCTTGTTTCCTTGCCTTTGAATAGAAAACTATATTATTGGGATAGAACATTTGTTAATGTCATCCTTTGGGGCATGTTTTGTTCATTTACAAATTGTTCTCATTTATGCTAATGGTTTTCCATGACATGCACAGGTTTTTATTTTTAAATTTTAGTTTATACTAAATACTGGTGCAATGCATTGGCAAACATAATACTTTGATCTTTGGGCGTATGTGTTGGAGAGTAAAGAATGGGGAACGAACAGTATTATAGAAGTTTCCTGCATGGGCAGAGTTGAAGGAAGAACAAGTTTATATAAACACAGATGGATAAGATTCATAGGGAGACATAAGCTATTTTGGAAATCATCTGCTTTATAAAATCCATCTTAGCTGAGTCATTCTTTTAGGTTCTTAAGAAATCTTGGGGGTTAAGGGGAAGAAAGGAAGTCCTCAACTTTGTTCCAGTGATTGAAGTTGGAGTGGTGTGGTGCTGTGCTTTACTTAGGATGGACTGCAAGTCCCTTTAAGGGGCAGATGCCTACCCTGCTGTGCACCTCATGGCCACCACTCAAGGAGACTGTGTGGCATGGTAGGGAGTCCTGGCAGGGTGCAGATCTCACTCTACTGCCCCTCAGCTCTCATGGCCTTGGGTCCTTTACAGCATCCAGTTCCTCATGGATAGAATGGAGTTGTCTTCATAGGATTTGTTGTGTGTCAGTGGTGATAATCTGTGCAAAGGGCTTAGTGTCACACCTGGGTCGTAGAAGTTTGCTGTTTGTGACAGGCAGAGCCTTTGCTGTTGCCTCATGGAGAGAAGTCCTGAGTCCAGTTGAACTACTGTGCTTCTCCAGAAGACCAGGCCTGGGTGTATGCTTGGTGTCTCACAATAACCATTCCTAACGCTGTTTTTTTCCCACTCGGACAGTCAGTTCAGCCACCCCAGCGAGGAGCAACACCACCCTACCCCCTTCAGTGGCTGGGGTGTCGCATATATAACACACAGAACTAAGTGTTGTGTTGGAATTGAAGAGTGCTGTTCATCTCTTTCTCCCTTTACAATACATCATCCCTGTGAGGGCAGGATGTGTGGCTGTCAGCTCCTTGATTTGGGACAGTCTGCCATAGGACAGAATATTGTTATTGTTAAAGACTTGGGCTTTGGAGCCAGCTGCCTGGGTCGGAACCTTGTCCCACCACTTGCTGGCTATGTGTTGGGTCAGTTATTTTACCTCTTTCTGCCAGTGGACTCATCTACACATGGACTCATGACAGTGCTTACCCAGTAGAGGCCAGGGTAGATGAAATGAGGGGGGCACTTGGGTTTATACTTCCCCTCTATTTTGGTTCCTATTTTTATTCCCTGCTTCCCAAATCCTGCTCTGACTGTACAGTAAGTGAGGTGGAAGGAGCAGCATCTGGGCAGCAGTGGACAAAGGAAGGGAGAGGGTGCTTCAGTGAGGTGTGGGTGTTCCAGAGCTGCTTCCGCAGGGGGCTGTTGGAGGTGAGAGAGGTGCACAAGGGGTTGCTTGCAGTCAGACCATCCTGTTTTAGTTTGCATGCACCTCCTTTCCTTTCAGATTAGATGTAAATACACAAATTTTTGTTCTTATTTTCTGAATAGACAAACTGTGTAAGGCTTATCTTTAAAAGCACCAAAGGCTTCTTCCCACCACTAAAATGAGGCTTTTCCCTCATTGTGAATATTGTTCTCTAAGGAGGAGCTACCACATCCGTCTGGGGTGACATAGCTCATTCCCAGATCCACAGGGAGCTGTTTTCTTGTCCCTTATGCAGTTCTGTGGGTCCTGTGCTTTGCAAGAGTGGTTCATTTCTAACCTAGGTATGAGTAAGTGGGGTTGTGCTTGTCACCCTCTATTCTACATTAGCAGGTGACTCTACTGTTGCTATTCCAGACACCACCACTGCTTGATTGTTCTCTTCCTTCCTTTCTTCTTCTATTGAGGATTGAATCCAGGACTTTGTGCCTTTGAGGCAAGTGCTCTACTCCTGAGTTATCTCCTCAGCTCTTTTAATTTTTTATTTTGATACAGAATCTCATCAAGTTGCTCAGGCTGGCCTCAAACTTGTGATCCTCTTCCTGAGTCAACCATTGCTTCTTTCTACTGACTGCCTTACTCTGCTAAATGGCTACTGTTCAACAATGTCAAAATACTGACTTTTAGCTATTGAATTCTACTGCCTCTTTATGGCCCAAACAGAAAGAAATTCCCATTTTTCTTTTCTTTCTTTTTTTTTTGTACCCAGAATAGAGAATCTTGGCAGCCCTTTTAAAAATGTAGATTAGGCAATTTTAACATGATTTGGGCTAACTGTGCTTCAGCTAACAGTGTGGTTCAGGACTACTTTTTCTCATTAAAGGTAGTGGTATGAATACTTTCATTAGAAGATCAAGGAACATAGTAAAATAGATATTTCAGGCCAACTTGGACATTTCACTCCCTAAGTATTCAGTTTTTCAGTGCAAAGACTAAAAACACATAATGAGGATTAAAGATGTGGTGTGTTAATCTTTTTTCTAGCTAAGGACTAATGCAAGGTGACAACAAAAACCTTTGAAATTGAGTGTCTAAGTTCCTGCCAAGGGAGAGGGGTACACTGCTTCCTCTTATGAGAACAAGAGCTAGTGAAAGCAACAGAGGGTGTGTGTGTGTGTGTGTGTGTGTGTGTGTGTGTGTATGTATGTATGTACATGCTTGTGTTCATATGTGCTTTAGGGACTGCTGGCTAGGGGCTCCTGAAAATCAGTTATCAGTTCACAATTGAACTTACACCAGACATAGGCAACCAAAATAAAGATTATGCAATGAACATAATAATTTAAAATATTTATTAGTTTTATTTATAAATGTAACAGCACCAACTACTCTATTGAGGTACCTTCATAAAAAATATATTTCTACTCTAATAATGAATGTAAGGCTAGGATGACAGTTTAATGTAAAAATGCATTCTGAATTCTCTGGCTACCAAGGAATGGTTACTATTTTTTTTTTAACAGATAAACTGCAGCAGTATTCATTCATAAGTTTATTTAAAACTGTGCTATTATATAAGCTTTGGAGATGCAAAGACAAAATAGATGTAATCTGTCTTCTCAAAGATTTTTACTATTTCATGGGGCAATAGTTGGGCAAACAGACATATGATTAAGCTTGAATATTACCATTACAGATGTGAGCCAGGTGCTGCAGAATGAAGAGCATGTATGTGTGTTTACCTAGCCCTACATTTATGAGCTTAATCATTTCAACAAAGTTACATATATTTCACAAAAATGCATTACCATCAAATAAAAAACAACAACCAAAAAAATACCCTGTGACTTCCCTGTTAAATAACTACATTTTTGGTTAGCTGATTAAAACCATTTCACTAAAATTAATTAAAAATGAACTAAGGCCTAGATAATCATCAAAACAGAAATATTGGTTTTCAGTATACTGAGAATAAGGGGAGTTTGGTTTTATGACTTGAATACAAATTTTAGCTAAGAAACTATCCAATCATATTTCTATCTTCTTCTCTGAATGTCCTTTTGGAATCTTTATTTATAACATCAGGATAAAGTTGAAAATAATGTGAAGATGTTGTGCAGTGCCGAGCTGAGGTTTTTTTCAAAGGACAATGAGGATGATATCCTGTGGCACCCACTGATCCATAAAGGGAAAAGAACAGATGAGGTCATCAAACAAATAAAAATCTATCTTTCTTTGTTTCTTTCTTTTTAAATTTCTAGACGATGTAAGATTTAGCTCACTTGATTTAAAAGAGCTATAGAGGGATAAAAGGACAAGATATGGTAAAAGTGACAGGAATAGGAAACTCCAGTAAAGGAGAAACTTGCTTTTTAAAAAATTCTCTCTTCCATCTCTTCTGACTTACCACTGTAGGAAGGATGATTTGAGCCTTTGGGGGGGCACAGAGAAGGAGAGGGGCTACAGTGACAGAAGTCCTGGGGAGAGACTTGATAAAGTCTGAGCTGAGGCTCCTTCAAGAAGGAAAACTATTTGTACCACATTTGCAAGTAGGCCTTATGCTGGTCTCCTCTGTGTTTTTCAAAACCGCCAATCAGCTTATGAATGGCCTCTTATAATTCTGATTATGCCCAACTATTCATCATTGCTAACAATTCTAAAGGAGTAGTTGAAATGATCTTGTTTGCATTTGAGAAGTGTCAACAAGCTTCTCACACATACAGTGAAAAAGCCAGAGCTTGTTAAGTGTTGAGGGAAGGGGGAGGTTTTTTCAGTTTTGTCGTGAACTTTAGCCATTTGACCTCAGTGTTGCTAGCATTGAAGTGGTGACAACAGAAGTGGCACCTTCGAAAGCTACTTTTGTTGTGATGGCTTTCTGGTTATGAAACATTTTCCAATCCAGAGAGCTTTGGCCTGTGTATAATTTTAGTATGTCTTAGCCTTGTTGGTACTGAACTTTCTTCTCTGAAGGTCATGTGCATTGATGTGGAGTGCTTTTATGACATTTTCATCCCTTGACTTCGAATGAGTAAGCTATTCATCATCTTTTGGTAAGGTACAGAGAGACAAAGGGCAGTTTAAGACAGGTGTCTTTGTTATTAGAATATATTATCCATGGGTATTCCTGGGAGGGAAGCCAGGTGGCATCTAATTATTGGGCCTCTCCATTAATGAAGACAAGAATTAACTGACTCAACCAGTCTTTCACATGCCTCTGTCCCCATTTGTCAAGTTAACATTTTCAGTGAATGCTCATGCTAGCCATCTAATGTCTCTTCTCTTTTTTCTCCCAATCTTCCCTGCTCATGTTCAATTAATTGTTAGGTGTTTCCTTTCCATATTATTTCTTAGAAAATATGGAAAAACTAGAGTTCTTTCTGTTTCTCCTTCTCTCCTCCTACTCTAAATCACCATCAACTCCTGTGAGATTAATATGATGGTGTTCAAATTGTCCTGTGTTGCTTGAGTATCCCACATCATCTCCCTAATAAAAAGAAAACCATTTTTAATTCTACATACCACAAAATGAAGTTAGTATAAAATAGCAGTTAAGGATAATGGTCTTTGTAGCCAGAATGCCTGGGTTTGCATCCTGACTCCATTACTTTGGCAAATGTAATTATGTAAACTTGAATAAATTTCTCAGCCTCAGTATATATAGAAGAAAAAACTTTCCCAATTGGATTATTATGAGGATTAAATGGTATAAACATTTAGCAGAGACATAGCAATCACTCAAAACTCATAGCATTAGTAATCATAAAATACAAGGCTGAGTAGTGTTCTTAGAATCCTTTAACCTCCACTTCTTGTAGGAAAAAGCTTGAGTCCTTTTGGCAGAGCAGGAAAACCACAGCTCCTCCTCCTGTCCATCTTCCACTTCTCCTGCCCAGGACTGTGTCCCTCTTAATCACTTCCTCTGCCCCCAGTGGTCCTGGCTTTGACTTCTCCCCTGCTCATTCACATGCCCTGCTATTTCCCTGGAGTACCCTACACTCTAGTGATTCCCTTTTCCCTCCCTGTGCATCAACCATTTCTTCTGTTTGTGGGGCTGGCTCCCCCCCATCCTTTAGGTCTCATCTCATGTAGCAGTTATTCCAGAAAGTTGTCCTGATTGCCCAGGACTTGCAAGAACTTTTGAATGTCTTCATAGCGATTGCCACCCTATCTTATAATTGCGGATTCACTTGTCAGTCTGCTCTGCCTGCCTCTACTTTGGAGGTAGGGCCTGGGTCACATTTCCTTTTTCATTCCCAGTTCTTGGTGTTGCATTCAGTTCACATTGTCTAGCACATTAATAAGTTCAACAGTTTCATGATGACTAGCATATAACAGATATCTGATCAATACCCTTTATAAATGGCTGTTTGTAATTTGTGTGTCCTTACTTGGCAACTCTTTATCTTATATGGATACATTTAGTACTTAAAAAAAAAACCCTGAAGTCATTTAATTATACTTCCTAAAATTCTAAATTTTAAGAAATGCTAAAGTTATCTCAGGCAAATAAGTTATATGACGTAGCAAAGTTGTGTAATTTTTGGTCAAGAATAAGACATGGTTGTGAAATAATGAGATGGACTTGTCCTTGTGCCACATAAGCCACCTGAAGGCAGTATTTTTCAGCTGCTAAAGATGACACACAGAACGTCAAATCAGAACCTTCTGATCCCAAAGACTGAGTAGATTGTCTTAGGGAAAAAAGCTTAACACTGAAACACTCTTATGTAAGACAATCACATCTCTAGCTATAAAATTTCATCTTAATTATTCTTCAGTGATTTCAAGTCCCTTTTATCCTGAAAAGAGGGAGATAAGAGTTGGCTTATTACATATTCCATAAAAAATTATATCATTTTCTGAAAGGCACCTTAGAGATCAGTTAGACCAATCCTGTTGGCTCTTTCAGTTGCAACTGGTAGATAATTTAAGAAAAAGTTAGAGGCATTGGGTCATTTAATGTAATTGGCTTATGTAAGAAGTAGTCTGGAGTTCAGACTTTGGTAAATACCATTTGCTATTTATGAATGGAAACAGACCTTTTTGGGGAAATGAGTATTCAGAACTAGGTCTGAGAAAATATGACATGAATTTGGGACAACTTGAAGACAAGAAGATGAATGAAATTATACCAAAAGGACACAGAAACCAGTTTGAAGGATTCCTCAGAGGCAAATTTGGGATAATATGAAGATCAAAAAGGATAATGAGAACAGTTGATTTGCTCACAAATGAAATAAAGAAAGGAACACAAGATTATAAATTTACAAAAGATCATACATTTACAAATTTATAAAATTACCAATGAATAAAGGTGAAAGGAATGATAGAAAAATCACAATTTTACAATTCCAAATGGAATAATTGGGACAATCCGAAGATGCTGTATGCATTGTGAAAACAAGTTTGGGAAATAGGATGCCACGTTACCCTGTTTTCACCCCAGGCTATTTACAGAGATGAAGGAGATGTGTACCTTTACAGTAGAGAGTCCTGGTAGTAACCATCTTAACCAAGTGTGAGCTTAGCATCAGTAGTAATGGGATAGCCCAACATTTTATGTCTTCTGATATGAGGAAATATGAAATTCACAATATGGAATATGAAGCCTTTTTTTTTTTTTTTTTTTTTTTTTTTTTGCCAAAACAGCTTGGTTTGAACCTAGATTTTTGTTCACAGGAAACACAAGTGATAGAAGAATAGGTTTGATGGCACTGTGGGGAAATAGTCAAATGAAGAATGTGGGGCAGTTTATAAAACAGTTTCAGCTCTTCAGAAAGTCCATGTCACTAAAAACGAAACAAAACAAAACAGAACGATAGCTTTGGGACTTTTAGATAAAGGGATATTGAAAGATAAAACCACTAAATGCAAGAGCTGAAACTTGATTGGATCCTAGATAGGGCAAAAATAATATAAAAAGGCATGAGATGAACAATTGTGGAGATGTGAATTTGGAATGTATGCTAGATAATACAAAATTATTGTTAATTTTCTTAGATGTAATATAGATATTATTGATATGTAGGAAAGTATCTCTGTATTCCTAGAGATGCATATTGAGTTATTTATATGCATTTATAACTTACTCTCAAATGCCTCAGCAAAATATACTTTCTTTCTTTTTTTTTTTTTAATTTTTAAATGTACAAATACAAAAGCCTATATGGTACTCTGTTACAATTATTATGTAGGTGGGTATGTTCATCATATTTCAGTTTTTCTTTTGGCTCAGAATTTTCTTAAATAAACTTGAAAAAGGAAAAGTAGGATGAAAGCTGGAGTGGTGAGCACAACTTCTAAAATACCACGAGGGGCATGTCTCTGTCCTGCTTGTGCCCATGGCCCTGTGAGCATCCAATGACCTGTGAGCCTTGTGCTGTCAGCCAACTTTTGAAGATTATGACAATTTGCTGATAAATTTAATAGAGGAGCTTGAGGCAGAGCCTTAATCGTTTGTAGATTTTCCAGTGTAAATGTTGCAGAAATTAAAAAATGATTGACCGAAAGCATACATTAGAAAAGGGTAACCAGGTTTGAAGACTGCCTGGAAAAGCAAGAACATACAAGTGACTTTTTCCAAATCCAGTAAATATTTGTTGAATTTAGCAGAATTGAACTACTTAGGGGACAAGTAAGGCTAACATTTGTTCCAGAAGAGGAAAGACTGTTTTCAGTCTTATGTGCATGCAACAATGACTAAATTTTATACTGTTTTTACTTTCAATAATACTCTTAGCTTTACTGAATTAATGATCAAAGCACTTTAGTAGAAGCCAACTGCAGTTTTTCCTATATATGGGGAAATTTGAGTTTGGTGAGAAATCTTCAGAGGGTGGCATTTGCAGTTATGCTTTGTTCCTTGGTGAGCTATGAGTCTGGCACTTAATTATGTAAAAAATATTGCAAGAGAGCAGTTGCATAATCCCCCAGAGTGTAATTATTATCTGTCTTGGCAGAATGCAAGCCTTTTAATCTGTAAATAAGCAATTCTATGTGGAAGAGCAACATGCAGAGTGATTCTGTGTTGTAAAGGTCTCTTATGAATTTTTAAAGTGAAAGCAGTAACTGCATGTGCTGATTGGCTGCAGCCTGTGTGTTTCAAAGGGTTTATGATGCTTCCCTTGTGGTTTTAACCCCTCCTGAAATATTTAAGCCTCTGAGGATGATTCCTGTAAAGGGTAAAACTGTGTCTAAGTTAAGCTTATGACAAATCTGAATGTTTCAAATGTAGAGGAAGTAACATGTGCTTTCTGCGAATTAAAAAGCAAACCAAGATTAAAAAGAAAAACAAAATGAAACATGCTTAAAAAAGATGCAATAATTAGCTAAGATGTTGATCACTTATTGGAGGTTAAGTTTTTACTTTTGAAATTATTTTGGCATAATTGATACATAGCAAGAATATTTAAAATTTTGACATGTATGATTATGATTTTTTAAAAATGTGTGCCATTGCAAGTAATGCTTCTACAAAAGAACTAATTCATTCTCAGGACATGTGTTTATTTTACTTAGATGAATCTGAGTCTTTTTGATATGAAAAATGAATTCTCACTTTTCGGTTTTTGAGTGGTCAGCAGTGTCTGCCTGTCCTTCTGCACCTCCTGTAGGTGTGACTGAGCTGACCATGCCCCTCTCTGGGGTCAGCCTCTGCACTTCAGCATCTGATCCCTTCTCTTTTGCCTACCCAAGGACTTCATTTAGGGATACTGTGCCTTGCTCTTTCCTAATTAACTTTTCCTTCTCCAGCAGGGTACTCCCATTGAAATAGAAACACATCGTCATAGTTGCCATTGTTTTTAAAAACCCTTCCTTGAATTCTCTGGCTCCATCTGTTTCCCTTTGTAGCCAGACTTCATCATCTCTCTCCTGTATCCACTCTCTCCTGTTGTTTCTGGAGCTGCTCCAGCCTTTCACTCCAGTCCCCACATAGGACCTGCTTCTGTCAAGGAATGCATGTCCTTCATACTCCAAATTCCATGAAAACAGCACAGAAGCACTTGACCTAAATCTTACTTAATTCCCAAGTATCTTATTTTTTTTTGAAGTTATTGTAAATGGATAGTTTTCCTTATTTCCTTCTCAGAGGATTTGTCACTGATATACAGAAATGCCTTTGATTTATGAGTGTTGATTTTATATCCTGCTACTTTGCTGAATTCATTTACTAGTTCTAGAAGTTTTCTGATGGAGCTTTTTGGGTCTACTAGGTATAGAATCATATCATCAGCAAATAGTACTAATTTAAGTTCTTCTTTTCCTATACATATCCCTTTAATTTCTTTCACCTGTCTAATTGCTCTGGCTAGTGTTTCAAGAACTATGTTGAATAGAAATGGTGAAAGAGGGCATCTCTGTCTTGTTCCAGTTTTTAGAGGGAATGACTTTAATTTTTCTCCATTTACAATGATGTTGGCCTGAGGTTTAGCATAGTCTTTATGATTTTGAGATATGTTCCTGTTATCCCTAGTTTTTCTAGTGTTTTGAACATGAAAGGGTGCTATATTTTGTCAAATGCTTTTTCTGCATCTGTTGAGATGATTATATGATTCTTATCTTTGAGTCTATTGATGTGATGAATTATATTTATTGATTTCCGTATGTTGAACCAACCTTGCATCCCTGGGATGAATCTCACTTAATCATGGTGCACAATCTTTTTGATATTTTTGTATTCAATTTTTGAATTTTATTGAGAATTTTTGCATCTGTGTTCATTTAGAGAGATTGAAATCTGGGAATGGAACTACCATTTGACCCAGCTATCCTTCTCCTCAGTTTATACCCAAAAGACTTAAAAACAGCATACTACAGGGACACAGCCACATCAATGTTTATGGCAGCACAATTCACAATAGCTAAACTGTGGAGCCAATCTAGATGCCCTTCAGTGGATGAATGGATAAAAAAAACGAGGCATATATACACAATGGAATTTTACTCAGCAATAAAAGAGAATAAAATCATGGTATTTACAGGTAAATGGATGGCGCTGGAGAAGATAATGCTAAGTGAAGTTAGCCAATCCCCAAAAAACAAATGCTGAATGTTTTCTTTGATATAAGGAGGCTGACTCATAGTGGGGTAGGGAGGGGGAGCATGAGAGGAATAGATGAATTCTAGAGAGGGAAGAAGGGAGGGAGGGAAAGGGAGGGGGCAGGGGGTTAGCAATGATGATGGAATGTGATAGACATCATTATCCAAAGTACATGTATGAAGACACAAATTGATATCAACATACTTTCCATACAACCAGAGATATGAAAAATTGTGCTGTATATGTGTAATCAGAATTGTAATGCATTTGGCGGTCATTTACTTTTTAAAAAAAATCAATTAAAAAAATAAATACATCTTACTTGACTGTCTGCAGCATCTCACATTGCTTGTTACTCTCTTTGCTTAGAAACATTTTTATCTTTGATTCAGGGAAGCCCATCTTTGATTTCTTTCCTTCCGCCTTGATCATTCTTTGTCAGACTCCTCTGTAGCCACCTCCTCTTCTCCTGATCTCCTAAGGTTTCCTGCCCTCAGATCTCCTCTCCTTTCCCAAAGTGGTCTCAGCCAGCATCATGATTCAGTGTTCTCTATACTCTAAAGATTCCCAGATTAATGTCTGAAGTCCATACCATTTCCTGCCCCATGTTCCATTGGATGACTTATGGTCATCTCAGATTCAACACAGTTGCAGGGCAACACCTGGTCTACCCACAGTTGTGTCTCACCTGGGTTATTGAAGTAGCCTCCTGTCTGGTTTTCCTGCCCTATTCTCACTCTAGCCCTCTTCAATCTATATCCAATGCAGCAGCCCAAGAAGACCCTTGTAGAACGTATTTTGTCCCTGATCTGTTCCATGTCCTCCAATGGCTTCCCTTATCAGTTAGAATAAAAGCTGTCTGATAAGGCCCTTCACCATCTGACCCCATGACCTTTCTAGCTCACCTCCTACCTTTCTCCCCATTACTCACTCTACTTTGGCCCTTTTTTCAAACATACTCAGACACTCCTGCCTCAGGGCCTCAGTATGTGATGCTTCTTAACTTAGGTTACCCTGTCTACTTTTCTGCATGGCTTGCTCCTTAAGTACCTCGGATCTCTGCCCCATCCTCTTCTCAAGAAGACCTGGCTAAGTTCTCCCCACCTACCTCCACCAGCTCTCTGGATCTCTCCTCCCAGTTTTAACCACCATATGAAAATACAAATGTTTGCCTCCTGTGTTGCTGTATTTGTTCTTGTCTGTTTTCTCCTGTTGGAATGTAAGCTTCATGAGGGCAGAAGCTTCGCCTGCCTGTCCACAGCCATATTACTGGACTGAGAATGGATAATCAGTCAGTGCTTCTGGGTGAGCAAACAGCACCTTCAGGAGTGGATTGGTTCTGTCACTTTTGTAGCAACTTAGGTGTGGCAAAAGATTGGTAGCATTTGGAATAATTCACTCTATACTGATAGCTATTTTTTTTATTTCTCAGTTTCTCTGTTTGAAGAACATACGGACATTTCTCACAGCCTGTTGCGAGACGTTTGGAATGAGGAAAAGTGAACTCTTTGAAGCATTTGACCTGTTTGATGTTCGTGACTTTGGGAAGGTAATTGCCTTAAAATTTTTAAAAATATTTTTATTAGACTTTATAGTTATACATGTAGTTGGTGCTTTTATAATATTTTTATTGGAGCATGTTTGATCATCATTGGAGAATGTTGATAACTCTTAAGAAGTAAGTGGTCTATGTATCAGCATTGTATTAGTTAAACTTACCATGTAGGTGGTTCTGCCAACAAAACCACACATGAGAAATAATGAAAATGAATAAATAACAATGACTTTACAAATGAGTTTAGAATTACTTTCTAATTTAAAGCAGCATAAGGAGAGTCTTTTATTCAGAGGCAATTTTTCCTGCTGCTTACCTGTGAGGGTAGGGTTATGTTAACACCTCCTTTAGATAGTTCATTGGTTCTTAAGTCTGAAGACCAATATTCTTCTCCCTCCAGTCTTCTCTATATCTGGATGGCATCTAGTTTGTGAGGAGAATATTCTGTTGCCCTTTTCTCTGTTTTGACACTTGGGAGGTGAGTTAGAGAAGATATATCTCACTGAAATATTTGAGATTGTTGTGTTTTCCTTTCTTTATAATTTATTTCTGTGGTGCTGGGGATCAAACCCATGCCCTCATATATGCTGGGCAAGTGCTTACCACTGATTCACGACACCAGTCAGTTTGTTGAATAATTCCTCTTGCTTGGATTTGAGAATGTATCTGTTGGATTTGTTGAATTTCAGTGATATTTCTCCACACAGAAATTGTTTTAATGTTTACTATTACTACTTATGTGTACACTAGGCATGTGTATATTAGGTGAAAGAAACCATCCTTTCAAAAGTTATGGTCTGTTATTATGACTTGATTAAGCATTTAGTTATATGCCTGGCAAGTAAGTAACCATTAAAAAATCAGTGACTGAGGTGAAATTACTTTAATCTCTGCTGACATTATTGCACAGTGAAAATCACAGAAGGAGAAAAGGACCAAGCAATATTGAGAAGTTTGCTTCTATTCTTCAGCTCAGGTGCCTATCAAAAGGCGTGCTGAGAGTCACACTTTATGTGGCTTTTATGATGTAATATTTTGCTAATAAAATAAAAACCAAGCAACAGATTGTTTTTCTTGGCAATGGGAGTGAATAGTCTAAACTTGAGACAGAAACGTAAGAAATTAGATACTGAAATACAACAAAGATGGGGAAGCTATTCTGTGTGGCTTGAGTTCTCTTTCTGGTTTTAATCCAAAGTCATTTCATGATCTTTGAAAAGTCACAGTCTTCCTAGTCCTCAGACATCCTGCCAGCTTGGAAGCAAAATGGGTGTAGGAACGTGATTTCTAAGATTTCTTTTATCTCTGGCAAGCTGTGATTTAACTGTCTTGAGGTCCCAAATAAAAATGATGGAGGATAAAATATGGTGAAAGGAACTGAAAGCCAGGCCCTTAGTAAGGAAATGGAAGGACATTTGGTTATGTCCTTGAAGTTCAGTCATGAAGACAAGAGAAATAAAATAGAAGCCTAGGTGAGGAAGACAGTTCTCTAAGCTGTCGGTCCTGAAAAACACCAAGAGACCCTTGTTTTCATTCTTCTTTGATCCTTTCCCTAGCCTGTTTTTTGTTTGTTTGTTTGTTTGTTTTAAATCTTCCGTGACTTTCAACTTCTCTTTTGGGGAAATGAAAAATGAAAATGATTTGTGGAAATGAAAAATGAAAAAATCCTTAACTTAAAAAAATTTATTTTAGTTGTAGACGGACACAATTTTTAAAAAATATTTATTTTTTAGTTGTAGTTGGACACAATACCTTTGTTTTATTCATATATTTTTATGTAGTGCTGAGGATAGAACCCAGGGTCTTGCATGTGCAAGGCGAATGCTCTACAGCTGAGCCACAACCCCAGCCCCAACAATTTATTTATGTATTTATTTTTATGTGGTGCTGAGGATTGAACCCAGTGCCTCAAACATGTGAGGCAAGTGCTCTACCACTGAGCTATGACCCCAGCCCATGCCTTAACTTTTTAAAGCTCATGAAGAAGTTATTCTTTTTTTTTTAAATTTATGTACGTATTATTTTCAGGAATTAAACCCGGGGCACTTAACAAACTGAGTTATAACCCCAGCCCTTTAAATTTTTTATTTATTTTTTTGAGACAGGGTTTCTCTAAGTTGCTAGGGACTCTCTAAGTTGCTAAAGCTGGCCTCAAACCTGCAATCCTCCTGCTTCAGCCTCCTGAACCACTGTGATTATAGAAATGTACCACCATGCCCAGCTTGGGAGACTGAATTAATAATAGTTGATAGATGTTCCTTTTCAATCTTCTCAATGCAATTCTTTTTTTTTTCAAATTTTTTAAATTCATTTTTTAAAAAAAAAATTTTAGGTGTAGTTGGACACAATACCTTTATGTTATTTATTTTTATGTGGTACCGAAGATCGAACCCAGCACTTCGCACGTGCTAGGATGTGCCCTACTATTGAGCCACAACCCCAACCCGATGAGCTATTCATTTTTCATTCAAGTTTGCAAAAAGTGGTGTTGATGAAGATTGGGAAGTTATATAAATATTTTAAAAATGCTTGGCTATGTTCTAGTGAAATAACACTGCCTGTTAGATTGATTAGACATGGAAGCTTTGTAGGGAAGTTGAATTTACAAATAATTGAATGTAAAGGAATGAGCCATATGTGTCTCAGGGATAACTGTATTTCTGGCCACTCTGTTTTGGCAGTGGTTAAGTTGAAGCAGAATTAAACTTGAAACTGTGGTTTAGAACTTGAACCTGCACTTGCTACTTTAAAGTCACACACATTTTTGCTATTGCTTTGATTGGTGCAGCTCTTTCTTCAGAACTGTATTTGACCTAAAGAAACCAACTAAAAGTTCATCCCCCTCCATAATTTCCATATTTCAACTATTAAATACTCTGAGCAAAACTACCAGTATGACCAATTATTGACTTGTAATGTGCAGGTATCTTTTCAATCTTCCTGTTATTTTTTTAATCCTCATGACAACCATATGAGATAGGTACTATTATTTTTCAATGAAAAAGACTGCACTCAAAATTTCATATCTAATAGTGGTTGGAGCAATTATTTGACCTAGATCTGGCTGATTCTCACCACTATGTCATGTACAAACATCCACATGGCTATAACACGTAACAGCATGATCTCAGGTGCTTTGCATATATTCATGCAATCTTTTTATCAATCCTACTGGGTGGATACTATTATTATGCCTACTTACAAATCCTAGTTTGGGAGTGATAGAACTGGGGTAATTCACATAGTTCTAAATTTTTGAGCAGAAAAATATTTGAATAGGGTATTAGTTCAGAGAAACAACAACTTTTGATAACGAGAGCACAAAATTTAACAGGATTTGGATGGGCTTATTTCCTTCCATTAGGATTTATTGAATTTTTGGTCAACTTAAAATGAAAAATCTGTGTTTGTATACTTTAATTCATGCAGATAATGAATCTAGAATTCATGGTTATTTAGTGCCCCTTTTTTTTTGCCTAAGAACATATTATTTGTAAGAGCATTTTGAAGTTTTCAGAGTACTTAATATTATCGACCTCATTTGATTCTCATAGTAGTCTTGGAAAGGCAGCAAGCAACTGTTCCCTGAGATGCTGGGAGGATCCAGTGATTTTTTAAAGATCTCCTGGCTTAGGAAGAAGAACGGGAGCTTGAGTTCAGGCTCTTGACACTCTGCTTTCCTTGTCTGCTGCTACATATGTTTTGGGTGTCACTCTTGTGTGATGGTCAGGGAAAAGGTTCAAATGCACAGGACAAAACCAAAGGAATTGACAAAACTAAAAAGTACAAGTGATGTCTGACTCTGGATCTAATTGCATTTTATTTTATCTTTAGAAAGGAAAGATTCAGTATGCTGCATGAGTTGGTTATACAATGGTGTTAAAGTTAATAACCACATAGACAAATGTTTCACGGATTTTTGTTGGTATACATGCAATCGATTCTTAACTATGTCTTCTCTGCCTCTCCCCACTATGGTATATTCTGCTCCTTAATCTCTGTCCAAGGGCTCCCTTGGGTTTCAGTTCAGGGATTCGAATGTTGGATCATAGGCTTGACATGGATGTGTTTTCATCTGAAATGTAAGCAGATCCTGGGAAAAATGTTAATTGGCACAAATGAATGATAGTTTTGCTTTTATGAGATAGTGAAGAGCATACATTTTGAGAATTCTAGAAGCGTTTATGCTAATTTTGCCTTCAGAGATTCCTTTACTTTCTAGTATTGAGCTCCTTACTCAGTGTTAATTTATTGCAATTCAAACTCAATCAACATCAACAAAAATTAGAAATACACGAGTACACACACACATCCCATCACACAGATATGAGGAATGAGCTTAATAACTTGAACTCTTCTTGCCTTGAGGTTAAGTGTTACTTACTCTCAGGACTATTATGTTCTGATGAGAGGTGGAGTCCTTAGCTAGGACAGCAGAGGCTGGTCCCTGCTCAGCAGTAGGGAGGCTTAGTTGCCCTTTCAAGAAGCCACATAGCTCCTCTCCTTTTTGGTTTACACTTTGAAAAATCACTTAACTTTCTTTAAGAAAAAAGATGAGTCCTTTTCTGGCTTCTGATTACAACAATAGGTAAAATCTTGTTCCACTTTCATGATGCACATAAAGAATTTGCTATCACCCTGCTGATTGTCATTTTCTGAATAACATTCTTGTTGTTTGGAAATGTTTCCTCCTGAGCAGTCTTTTGTCACCTTCACAGAACAGAAGCACTTGGGATTTTTCTTTAATGGGACCATTTCTAGTAATAGAAATCAGGCTGCTGCTGAAGTCCAGATGTGGCTGCAGTCAGCTCCTCCCCTGCTTCCTGATACCTGAAGACTTCAAATCAGTCAAAGAATTGTAAAATGTCTTGCAAGTTTAAGGTGGTATGTGTTTTTAAATCAAGAGAATTACATCTGGCCAAAGGTAATTCCAGGTGATCTGGATGGCATTCAAGCAGTTTCAAAATGTTAAGGTTCAGGATAGACACTGTCAAAGGAATTTGGAGCTTAGGGATGGGTCAGGGACACAGATAAAAATATTATTGAGAGAAGATGAGTTATGTTTGACTTCTGAGTTGAACCTGTTTGAGTTCTGGTTGTATTCCCTACTAGTTTGTGATCATGGGCAAGTAATTGAGCCTCTGAGCTCAGTTTCATCATCTATAAATTGAGATTAGGTAAGAAGCAAATTAAATCATGTATGATGTTAGCAGAGTGTCTAGGTCCAAGATTGACTCAATAAATAATAGTTATTATTACTCTGATTATTATTATTACCACCAACATTATTTTAGTAGGTTTGAGATTCATTGGTAAACATAGGAGTTAAATTTTGAATTAAGTGCAAGAATGAATGAAATATTGGAGGGGTGAGTTTAAGAAATAAATTTAATTCTTTTCTAATGTGGTGTAGCATTGATCTATTTTATTCTATACAGTTATCCTTTCTTTCCCCTTCTGTGGCCTCATATCTCCTTTGAGAACCATCCCCCTCCCTGCTTCCCCCACCCCAATTCTTGTAGTTTGATCAAATAGAACATCACATACTTTTGGCCATGGTGATAGGTTTGGGGATGGAGTGAGTTGCTCAGTTGGGACCAGTATGATGGGTTGAGACATTAGCAGGGGCAGCTTGGTTTTGCTTCCCTCTGATTTGGAGGTGTTTGGATGTGGAGTTGTGAGTCTTGGAGGAACTGCAGCCATCTAGGTACCACCTTGAGTTTCAAAATGATCCAGTTCAGAGGGAATGGAGCTGAGGAAGAGCCTGGTGACATCATGTGAAGCTGGAGTCAAGCTGTGCCCAAAGTTAAATACATGTGTCTGTGGATTTTTCCATGACATGAGTCAATGCGTTCCTCTTGGGTTTTTCTTCTTTGAGTCAGTTTTCAATATTTCTTTCAATCAAAAGAGACATCTGATAACTTCACTGCTTCAGAGGTCAGGTGATTTTAGGTGTGTAGCGATGATTTTTTCCTTTCCTACACAACTTAAAGACCATTTGTTAGTCTACATTTTCTATCATATAATGAAGAGGTGTGAGGAAAACAGAATTGTAGAAACTCTGTTTGGAAGTATATAAATAAGTAAATAGAAGTATAGTCCTAGGGCTTGGGATACAGCTCAGTGGTAGAGTTCTTGCCTAGTATATATGACACCCTAGGTTCAATCCCTAGCACCACAAAAATAAAACAAAACACCAGTTCTGGCTTCTTGGTACATATGGTAAATTCTTTTTTCCTCTTGCTGTTGACCCAAGGAAAATTAGAGACTTTGAGGTTTGAAAGTCATGAGGCTTCTTTCCCTGGTCTGTCTCTGCTTCACAGAGATGAAGAAATGGGCATGGATGCCTTGGTAGTCTGGGAACTCACCTTCTCTAGAGGTCCCCAGCTGTGTGTGTGTATATATTTGGACCATATGGAATGATTTGAAAATGACTTTAAACCCACAAGGTAAAAATGAATTAAAGAGCCATCTAACTCTTTTTACCTATATGTGAAGAAAACTTAAGATATTGATTGATTTAGACAAAATGTTCTAAGAAAACTCTGCAGGATTCTCTGTGAACTCAGGGTTGTCACTGACCTTTCTGGTCCTAAGGTTTCTTTGTCTATAAAGGAAATACTAATTCTTATCATACAAGATTATTGTGAAAATAGGGTTAATTTCTGTAAGATGCCTAACTTATTGCTCAATAAGTGATTGAGAGAAAGAACAAGTAGTTTGGGTGGTGTTTTAGTCAGGTGTTTTTTTTTTTTGTTTTTTTTTGTTTGTTTGTTTGTTTTGTTTTGCTGCTGTGACTAAAGGACCAGAACAGAACAACTGTAAAGAAGAAAAGCTTTATTTGGGAGCTCACAGTTTCAGAGGTCTCAATCCACAGACATTAGGCTCCATTACTCAGGGATGAAGGCGAGGCAGGACATCAATCATGGAGGAAGAGTGAGGTGGAGGGAAGCAACTCACATCATATATGATCAGGAAGCAGAGAGAAACTCCACTCACAGATACACTAAATATATACCCAAAGCTATGCCCCAATTCCCACCTACTCTAGCCACACCCAACCACTTAAGTGACCACTCAGTTAATCCCTACTAGAGAATTAAATCACGGATTGGCTTAAGACTCTTACAACTCATTTCTCCTTGGAACCTTCTTGCATTGTCTCACACGTGAGCTTTTGGAGGGATACCACCCATCCAAACCATAATAGGTGGCTATTGTCATTTAGAGTTCTGAATGTGGATATGTGTAAGATCAAAAGGAAGATTCTAATGTCACTTTCTCAAAACTCATTTTATATTTGGTTTGATTCTTTCTGGGTCAGATTATTTAAAAAATTATAATGTGTGTGTGCCCATGTGTGCATGCCTGTAAGGTTACTCATATCTTGTGCTGTCCTTGGTTTTTGTGATAAAAATGTTTCACTTGTTTTATTTTTTTTTTTCCTGAAGACTTTAGCTGGGAGGTCTACTTTTATAAAAAGGTGATTGTTGCGTTGAGTTCTTGGAGTGTCCCCCCACTCCCCAGGATATGAACCAAATTAGCAGCTTCATCAGGGAAGATTCAGGGCAGGTGGTAATTTGGTTGTTTAGCACCATAAATGCATTGCCATTTAATAATAAATATGAACTTGCTGAGAAAACCAAGGGGCCCATGGTAACTTAATAAAGAAAAGGGCTTTTAATGGTTTATGTAATGGATGTTCCCAGCTGTTTATACTGCCGACACCAAGAGCTGTTGGTCCTTTTCCCCTTGTAGCTCATTAGCAGAGACCTGCTGTTATCAAGCTGTCTTTGCATTGTGAGATCACATCTTTGCTCCTCCCGTCATGCCTCATAATATGTCCCATGGGAGAATTTGCTCAGGCTGCATCCTATAATTTATATGTCTTTACCTTTTCACTCTTCCCAGCCTACCATGTGTGCCTTAGGATGTATGTATAAGCGTACAAGGATGTCTTTCATCACTCCAGCCAGGGTGACCGATTGATCTCCACATCCCCACGTCCTGTTGTGTTAGTCAGTTTTCTGTTTCCATGACAGAATACCCGAGAAAAACAACATAAAAGGAAGAAGGATTTATTTTGACTCATGATTTCAGAGATTTCAATCTATGGTCATCTGGCTTCATTGCTTTTAGGCCTGTGGTGAAGGCAGAGCATCGTGGTGGGGGACATGTGATACAGCAAAGCTACTCCCCTTATAGCAACCAGGAAGTAGTGAGGGGGAAGAAAAAGAGGAGGAGAGGAAGAGAAAAGGGGAGAGAGGAGGGAAAGGTGAGAGAAAGAAATAGAGAAATAGGGAGGGAGGTACAGGGAATAAGACCTATTCTTCAAGGACATGCTCCCACCGAACTTCTTCCAACCAGGTCTCACCTTCTAAAGTTTCTACCAACTCCTTGTATTGACATAGACTGGTGACTAGTCCTTTTGGCGCATTGCTTTTGGGAGACATGCAGATCTGACCCCAAACACCTGTTTCTGGTCTTTGTGGATGCTGGGAAGATCACCCTTTAAAGCACCACTTGCATCCTGACACAGTGACGCTTGACAACTGGTGTGACTTATCCTCCTGGTTTTCCTGGTCACCAGAAACCCTTCCCAACCAAAGGCTGCAGAACTTTTTCTTGGTAGAGGTACCCTAGGGAATTCACCTTGGGTGGCTTGGAAGATTCTTGTTGTCTAATGTGTGCACATTGATCCGCAACTACGTATGTAACGGATTGAATCATCTTGGCATGTAAATATATTCTCTGTCTTTTACAATTATTTATTTGAACTTCTACTCTTAATTGAAGTTTTTAAATTTCTCTTTTGAAACTTCTATCATTCTAGATTATTCATCACTGAGATTTATGCTCTCCCTAATCAGTGTTGTTTCAAAGCCGCAAGGAGCTCCATCTCCAGTTAACTGTCTATTAGCATGTTGAAGACTGACCCTGCATGGTTCTTGGGACAGCTGTACTTCTCTGATGGTGGAATGACCATGTAGTCTGATAATTACTGTGTATTATGTAGTGAAACACAACATGGTAAAACACTGAAAAATCATGCAATGACTAAAACAAAATTTTGAACTTCTAGTATTTCTCAAGTTTGTTTCAAAATTGCTATGCAAAAACTGATCCTTTTTTTTTCCCCCCTCTTCAGACTTATTTCTGTTTGGGTAAAGCTATTTATTTGTTCATTCTGCCAAAATTAAAAGTAACAAATGCCTTTTTTTTCAACCCTGTTTGCTTTTTGCCTTTTGAAGGTCCTATCCATGGGATTTTTGAAATAGTCTCTTAAGCATTTTCTTACTTTCAGTTCTGAATCACTCCAAAATAATCTTCAGAGTAATCTTCCAAAACCCGACAATAGATATCTGTTGCTTTAAGAGAATAAAAATCCAAAACCTTTTAAAAGCTATACATCCTGCATAATCAGGCCCCTGTTTGGCTTCCTAACTTTATTTATCATTTTTCTACCTCCATAAATTCTCTTGCTTCAGTCCTACCAAATTACTAAAGTTGTCATGACTCACCAGATTAATACTTATTAATATTGCTTTCATTGCCTGGAATGGCCCTTCCTACTCATCCCTTAGCCCTTGTCTTAGTGACTTAGTTCAAGTTCTCACACAGACACTGCTCCCAGTCTGAGGAGTTGTGCTTTATCCAGACCTCTGGGCTTCGTTGATTCTGGGGTGAATTGAATCTCGTGGTCCTGGCCTTACTGACTTGTCTCTGATTATTCCCTCCCTTCCAAGGAGGAGATTCGTCATCCTCCTCTGCCCCCACACAAACTTAATCTGAACACATTAGATTGACTTTCTTTCTCAGCTCATCTGAGAAATTGAGATGAAATAATACTGGGTTTCACCATACCTTGTTCCCAATAACTTGTGTATGGGAAAGTCCCTCAACCTCTTTTAGCCAGTGCATTTGATCTGAAAATAGACCTGGTGATGCTTCCTACTTCTTGGAGTTGTAGCGAGGGTTGCATATCAGATTCTTTGGGTAAAGCAGTTAGTGAAGTTGGTGGAGAGGGTAAGGGCTCAGTTGGTGATAAATTCTGAGTACAGCAAGATCCACCCAACCTATGCTTTTGCTTTCTGTGGCTTCAGTTACCCATGGTTGAACCAGTCTTAAAATATTATGAGAAAAATTCCAAAACTAATTCATAAAATTTCCTGTGAGTAACATGATAAAATCTCCTGCCATCTTGCTTTGTCTGATCTGGGATATCAATTATTCCTTAATCCCCCATGTCTTTTTCCTTCTTCATGATCTTGGGAATGGACGACTTGTTCTTAAAATAGATCTTAGCATCCTTAACAAAGTATTGTCTGTCTTGTCTTATTAAGTTGAGAATTTTCACCTAAAAGAAAGTACTTTCTGCTTCTCTTCGGAATATCCTCCCCGGAGGGTCCTTGGAAACTATCCCCTGTGGATAAGAGGGGTCACTGTAGTTCATCCTTCATTCTGAAAATATTAATATTTCAAATGCTGTTTGATCATTGCAGAGGAGTGGGTAGTCAAGGCCCCTTGCCCTCAAGGTGCTATCTGAGTTGAGGAAGCAAAACAAGTAAAGCATAAACAACAAGATAAGGACAGCAAGTGACAAGTGCTACTGAGAGCAACTGCAGGAAGCCGTTGCAGGCATGGTAAGAAAACCTCCTTGAGATATTAAAGACCAGTAGGAGGACAATACTATTGCAGCTGCACTCTTAATTAAGTTTTAAATATGTTATGCAGCACATTTTCTCTAGATTCTAATTTTATCTCTTCCAGTAATTCCCCTTGAGCAGGTCCTTGAACTTGGTCTCGGTTTCTTCAACTCTGAAATCCATTCTGATTCTACTACATTTTCAATAATATTGACAGAATCTTAAAGTCCTAAACTTTTAGAGTTAAAAAGATGTTTCCTATACTTAAGCTTTCAGAAAGTTACAGATGTCAAAAAGAGAGAAAAGCATGATGAAGAATGTCAGTTCGATTTTGCATCCACTTTGGGTATGATTCCAGAGACTATTATTTGCAGAACTGGAAATCTAGTTTGAGAACTGAAATTGAACTTCTCTTTGCTGTTTCTCCAAAGAACGAACAGGGAATTTTTTGGGTGGATTTTAAAAATTTAAGTCTTTCTACTGGATTCTTAATATATATGTAAATATTCAGACAGATAAAAATTTACAGTACAACAAGATGTAGGTACCTATAGATATATTTTAATAATAACTTCTTTAACCTCATGTTAAAAATATATGCACACATGTATGATTTTTAATTTACATGCTTATATCAAGTACTATATGATCAGCTGTTGTACCTTCTATTCCATGATGACTTTCTGAGCTTCATTGTAAATTTAGGATGTTTATATATAATATAAGTTCTTTTGAAGAGGCTTTTAAACCAAAGATGATTTTAATCTTTTCTCTAAGGCATGTACCATACAGTAGAGGATGTATGCATTTAAGTAAATGATGATACTATAGCATGCTAAGAGTAATGATAGACAAAATTAAAGGAAAATTGGTAGAATAGAAAATAATATCCCATATAAGGTTAAAATCCAGACAAATGAAATGATGCTCTGGAAGAGAGAGAGAGAGAAACGTGTCACAGTAGATTGGGTAGAAAGAGGTGATGGGAGGGGAAGGGAGGGGAGAAGGGGATAAGAAGGGTATCAGAATACAATAGACTCTAGTATGGCCCTATGTATAAACTTGCCTGTATAACCAATGTGATCCTGCAATCTATACACGTGGAAAAATAAGATTACGTACCCCATTTGAATCAAATGTATGATATGTCAAGATCATTGTAATGTTTTGATCAACTAATAAAAAAAATTTAAAAAAAAAGAAAAGAAAAGATGCTCTGGAGAAATGCACAGCAAAGGGATCAATTCTTTTCAAATATAGTTAAGGAATATGCCTCAAATTTTATGCTGAATCTGGACATAAAAATAGGGGTGTGGTGCTGCCATTATTTATTAGGCACTTACCTTAAGCTATTTTCTATATAACTATATTGCTTTTTCTTTGCAACAGTCCTTTTATGTTGGTATCATCCCCATTTCAGGCTATAGAAACTGAGACTCAGAGAAATAAATGATAGCTTGTAGGCATTGGACCATGGATCTGAGACCATCTCTGTTATTGGACACTTTAATGACTTTCTGCCCTGCTTCCAAGCAGAAGTGAGAAGGTAACCTGCAGGTAGAGAGGAAGTCTAGGATTATTCAGAATGGTGATCCATGTGTAATGGTTGAGGCAATGCTGCAGATTGTCCTTGTAGCTTAATTTTAAGATGTAATTGGGGTGAGCTGGATCTTGAGGTCCAGCAGAGACTGGGCCAGAACATAAGGGTCCTGGGCCTGGCAGGGTGTGCCTTAAGGTGCCAGTGGGTGTCTTTTAGCAGATAGACATGAGATGAGTGGCTGTGCACTTAACCTAAGCACTCTGTCAGTGGGGAAGGCTGTCATGGACGGTTGTAATGCCAGCTGCAGGAAGATAGGTATGAGACTGAAGCAATGTGGACGAAAACTATGTAGAACTATATTATAGCAGGGGCAAGAAGGGCCCAGAGTTTCGGAATTTGGGGTGATTAGGAATTGATGTGACCAGTGAGAGGGTCAGGGAGAGAAAAGAGGGAAAAATGGCTCTTGGATGACTGCAGGGGAGGTAGAGTTTACTATAGGGGGAAATAATGGAGCAGGAATGGGCACAGTATTTTCATGAATTAATGCAAGAGAATACAAATGGCAGGTACAGCCACCATCTGTAGATATATTCTGCAACTCAGTAGGTATTTCATCTGTTTTAGGTTTTTACAGATTTTTACCATATTAGGCCATTCTAAATTTTCCCTTTTTCTGATTTTTTGGTTCTTTTGTTTGTTCCCTTTGGCTTTTGTTGTAATTATCTAATGGCAGCTTGGTCCATGGCAGAACATTTGGATTCTTTATTTCTTTTTTTTTTTTAATTTTTTAAAAATATTTTTTAGTTGCCAATGGATTTTTAGCTTTGTTTATTTATTTGTGGTGCTGAGGATCGAACTCAGGGCCTCACACATGCTAGGCAAGAGCTCTACCAATGAGCCACAGCCCATCTTTATTTCTTTAAAAATGGAAATACTGGGGCTGGGAATGTGGCTCAAGCGGTAACGCGCTCGCCTGGCATGCGCGGGGCACTAGGTTTGATCCTCAGCACCACATAAAAATAAAATAAAGATGTTGTGTCCACCAAAAAAACTGAAAAATAAATATTAAAAAATTCTCTCTCTCTTTCTCTCTTTAAAAAAATGGAAATACTTATTTTTTGTGTGTAATAGGAATCTTTCTAGGAATATTAGTCTGCATTCCCAAGACTATGGGAAATATATGCTCTCTAGTGCATATATTCTTAGCTGTTGGGCCATATCTCATCTCAGCTGTGTTTGGAGATCCTTGACCCCCTGTCACATTCATTTGACAGTAAGATGTAGTTTGCTCAAGTAACATATGGAATTCATTGAGTCTAATTTTACTTCCAGCAAGTTACTGAATGCGACAGTTGAGAAATCCACATGGAGAATTGGTTAACTCTAGTGTATATTTTAATAGCCAATTTACTTGTCTACACAAGCAGCAGGATGCAGAGCTCTTGGTGTCTGGTCTTTTTTGACTATTGTGCTGATGCGCTTATTTCCTATTAACAAGTTTTTCATAAAAGGATGGAGACATTTTCTGTATTTGTTCTCTATTTTTTAAAAATGGCTTATGCACATCTGTAGGAATATAGCAGTGCTTGTGTTTTCTTCCCATGCTCAGTGAGCTGAGTGGGTGGGAGTGGAACTGGATGAATGCTCTCACTTGCACAGAATCAGGCACAGGAAGTATGTACCAGGAGTAGTGTGAGTGTCAGACAACTGCAGGAAATGGTGTTTGGCAGTCCCTGCAGCTGTGTGGGGTCTGACGTAGAGTCTTCCTCTGCATAGACTTTAGTTTCCGAGTCACTTGTGCACCTGGGTCTGTGGAGGATTCCACTGGAGAAATGTTAGTTGATGATGGGCCTTTCTCTGGTTTGTCTCAAAGGCAGTTTTAAATCCCTTTGGATGTGAAACATCTTGCTGAACCACAATGGTGTCTGCGGACCAATGACATCAGGCCAGGCCAGTGTATACAGCAGTCAGAAATCATTAAGTTAGAATGATGTGAATGGCTTTTAGACCTTCTAGAATATTACTCGTGAAAGTGTTTGTGCATGTGTGCACACAATTAATTTAATATGAAATCTGCTTGGTGATTCCAGGTATAGACTTTACCTGACACCTCTTATCCTGGGTTTCTGTGTAGAGGCTTTGAAGGATGATGCTTGTTGCTCTTGAGGAGCAATTACTATTATGGATTGTGTACTGAATCATTTCTGCTTCTTTAAAGTAGCTGTATATTCATTATTCATCTTAGACAAGGTGATCACTCTGGAATGATTGTATTAGAGTATGAGATTATATAGGACACCATTTTTATTGGTCTAATTCAAGTTTGATGGTGATTGATGGCATTAGATGTGGATTAGATAATCAAAACTTACATAGAAGGCCAGATTCAGGTTAAATTTAGCTTGGCATCTATTCTGTAGATGTCTGCAGAGTTTAACGAGGATTCTTTAGTGAAACCACTTCTGATGTTTTTTGAAAAGGCTTGGGTTTTAGGGAAGAAACAGCAAAAAAAAAAAATGAATTTATTAACCAACAGGTAATAAATGTAATTTCTTAGGGAGATACCATTTCTTAAGTTTCATAGTGTTTTAGCAAAATTATGATAACATATCATGAGGAAAAGGAGATGGCATTAATTAGCATTGGCTTTCCAAAGATTGTAACATCTTCATTATAATTTGGATTTTGGTCAGGAGGCATCTTTCAGATTTTTATAAATAATAGACATTTAACTAAACAAATAGCAGTCAAAAACAGGTTTTCTTCTTTCTACACTGTTAACTGGACTCATGGTTTGAATCCTTTCTATGGTTTTCAAATGATTCCTAGTGAGGTACCAAATGATTTCCTAAGTAGAACAACTCTCAGTATGGATTCAATTTTGAGATAATGAATTATTTTAGAAAATTATTACTAGTGATAAATAATAATTCATCTTCCTATTTTTTTGCCATTGGTTCTGGAGTAATACAGAATTAATTTCTAAATCTTCTTTATGACAGTCCTTCAAATACATGAAGATTGTTATGTTCCATTGGCTTGGCTTCTTGAAATGAAATCCCTAGTCCTCCTGGTCTTTTCTTTTCTGATTATGACTTGTTCACCTCTAAGAATAATTTGAGATGTCTTGACAACACATAAACAACAGGGAAGTTACAGATTAAGAAACTTAGAATTGAGAGAGAGAGAGAGAGAGAGAAGAGAAGCTATTTAGAGGAAGAGTCACTGTCACCACACCAGTTGGTCTGAGGGTTACATTTATCTCCCAGCTGCGTTAAGTCAGGAAAAAAGAGCAACAGGTTAATGCAGAAGTGACTTTATGAGCTAATCTCTGTGTCTGGTGGCATTTGTAAAAATGTAAATTAGAAGCCCAAGAACTTAAAAAAAAGAGAGAAAGAATTATAGAAAGAACCAAACATACTGAAACCTAAAAAGACTACTACAAAGACCACATATGTATTCACTTTTCAACAATTAACATTTGACTATATTTATTTTTTCTAGTGTGAATATATATATTGCTGTTTTGCTGGATCATTTCAAAGTCTATGTGGGGCAAGCACCTTGACGTTTGTCTTCTACGTACTTCAAGCTTCATATCTCAAAATAAGCCTCTTTTCCTATGTAACTGTAACATTTTTATCACACATAACAAAATGAATAATACTTCTAATATCATTTAATATCCAGATATCATTTAATATCCAGATAATTTCCCCCCAGATATCTTTTGTAGTTGGTTTCTTTGAATTCAACAAGGATTGAGTCAATGTTTAGAAATTATATTTCATTTCCATGTCTTTCAAATTCAAGAACAATTTTTTTTCTTTAGCAGTTTTAGACATACTTTGTTTTTAATTTAATTTTCTTATAACCTAACAAGGGCATTGACTATTTTGTAGTGATGTGTTGGATTCATTTTATTGCTCTTTGGGTTTAGAATAAAGCTTGAGGTTTCTATAGTTAGGGAATTTTTTTAAGTCTTAACTGCATTCATTATAGAAGGGGCTCAGTAAATATTTTTGTAAGAATCCAGTAATAAGTCTTATGATAGTAGGCCATTTATAAGTGTTTTAGGATTGCTATCTACTAAGCATTGAATTATCCATATTCAGTATGCTTTCATGTATTCCTCTGGGTAAAACAATTCATATTGTATTTCTTTTCATCAAGAAATTCCCCACAAGGGCTAGGGTTGTGGCTCAGTGGTAGAGCGCTTGACTCGCACCTGTGAAGCATTGGGTTCGATCCTCAGCACCACATAAAAATAAATAAATAAAATAAAGGTACTATGTCCATCTACAACTTAAAAAAAAAAAAATCCCCAAGAATCCTTTTGAGTCTTAGGTGCTTGAGTGCTAAGATATTTATCTGGCTAAATAAAATAAAATCCACAACAACAACAACAACAAAAAACAAATCCAAACAACACATCTCAATCAGCGAAGTCGTTTTAAACCTTGTCAAAAACGTTAGTATTTTGTCAAGACTTGCCTTATAGAACCCTGTAATTTCAAAAACATTTAGAGAATTAGATGTCATGTTCTTGCTCATGGGAGTTCCATTTCCATGGAGAGTTTACCCAAATATTATTATCTGTGACTCACATTTCCGGGATATGCTAACCTAGAGGTTTCACTGAATTTTTTTATCTTTATATAGTTTTAGACTTAAATTTGACTTAGATTTGGATTTTAAGAAATACAATGGTTAAGTTTTCAAAAACAATAATTTTGGAGACTGGATTAGAAAACAGTAGAATAATTCATTTTTAGAAATACCTGGTATTATTTCAATGGCACCATCATATGTGAGCTCAAAATCAAGGTCGTGTTTTTAAGTCTTATCTGCTTCTTTGCTACTGAGATATAGGAAACAAGGGGATTTTCTTATAGCAGGTGGATTTTTATATTTTTAAAAGTGGTTAAGTCACTTAAGAGTGGCTTACTGCATTGGCAAGAATTTCCCCAATTTAACAAATCACAAAATTTTATAAGCCTATTTTTTTCATTACAGGGATGAAACGGTTGTCATTTGTTCAGGGTAACATTTTCATTGTTGGGATTACGTACTGTTAAAATAAAACCTGTTTCTAAGCTGGAGTTGCCAATAATGTTGTATTCTCTTTATTTCCACGAACCACTTCCCATGTCATCCAGGCAGCTTTTATCCACATTCTCTCTCTAGCACCAGCTGATCTCAAAGGCAAGACAAGCACCCTTCAGTCCCTTTGAGAAGCCCCCCACCCACCCCAGGCTCTTGGTAAAATTGTCAAGTCTTTTTCTGAGACAAGAAACTGGCAGAGGCAATCAATAATTTCCCTTTTTCATTCTGCATTATTTTGAATATTTTATGACAAAAAGCTTTTAGTATCATTAAAGAAAAAACAAATATAAAGCTCAGATTTGCTGAAACAAAACAAAGAAAACAAAACCCATGGGAAAGTCTGTGACAGTGAAACAGCAGTCAAAAACAGTCTGAAATTTCTATCACTTGAAATATTTTGTTTTTCTTAACCCTACACCTTTTATTGTCACCGAAAATATGTTGACACTATCTTAATATTTCAACCAACATTCATATTCTTCTATAAGTTAGTCTAACTTAGGATTTCTTTTTTAAAAAATATTTATTTTTTAGGTGTAGATGGACACAACACAATGCCTTTATTTTTATGTGGTGCTGAGGATCGAACCCGGGTCCCGCCTGTGCTAGGTGAGCGCTGTACCGCTGAGCCACAGTCCCAGCCCCAGGATTTCTTTTTTTAAGATATTATTTTTTAGCTGTACTTGGCATAATACCTTTATTTTATTTATTTATTTTTATGTGGTGCTAAGGATCAAACCCAGGGCCTTGCACAGGTGTGCTAGGCGAGGGCTCTACCACTGAGCTCTACTGGTCAACCTCAACCCCTATAACTTGGGATTTCTAATGAAACTAGTGAAACAATAGAAATGCCACTAATTTATTTTCATGTATTTCAGTACTTCAGGAAATTATTTCATTTCACTGTTTTTTCTGGCTAAAAAAAATTAAAAGTAATATACTAGTAAATTAATGATATCAAGGCAGTATTTATTTTCATAAACAGCTTATTTGTGGTGCCTACAAACTCTAAAATTTTATTAACTTTTCAACTTTGATTTATAAGAACATAGGCATTTAGGGTGGTTGATAAAATCTCAAGGAAGTTAGATTTTCAGGAATGTTTTTAGCTGACTAATCCAGAAAACCAAATTAGGGGAGAAAAAGTGGATTCTTACTATAAACTGAATTTTCTATTTTTACTGCTTCTGTTCAAACAGACAATGCTGGATGTAAGATCTTCAACCATTACCTGCAAGAATATGTGCTAGAAAAGTGTTAGATTGCAAAATATATGTTTAAACATAATTTAAGGGAGAGGGACAGTGTTTTCATACTTCTGTTTACATATTGTTCTTATTTTCTTTCATTGCAACCTCTCATTACAGTTTGGCACAAATTGTACCAATTGAATGTTAAATATATTTTAATCTTTGTGAGGAACCAAGTAAGAGTTAAAGAGGAATGAAAATACAGATAAAATACAGAAAGCATTCACTGCAAATTTCTCAGTAATAATCACTAGCAATGTTATCATTCTTGAATCTTTTAAAATTGGATGTATAGGCTGAACTATGTAAAATTGCTAATATTTGACAAAAATTGCAGTGTCTTGTGGTTGAGCCTAATGCTTTGACTCTGATGGCTTACTTAGAAGATAATTATTTTAAAATGAGAAGAGCTGGATCTAAATGAAGGAATCGATGTTTCCGCATTTGTTTTCTCACCATAACCAAATGAGTGTATGCTGCAGAGAGTCAGGTTTTCCTTTAACATAAAGAGGAACTTAGAAGCAGTACTCCCTGTAGTGGAAAAGATTCTTGGAATTAGTCAGGAGACCTGGGTTTGTATAATAGTTTTTCAAACCTGTCTCTTGCCGAATGCTTGACTTCTCATTTGTTAAATTATCTCTTGGCTAGTCATCTAAAATTTAGTGTTGACTGTTTGGAAATTCCAATTATCATGCATTGGACTTGCTAATAGTAGGTTATGGAACTAATTAACACAAGGTCTGCACTCATCCACTTGACCTTGAGAAGTTGTATTTCTATGTTGGAAAGTAATTATCTTTAGCAACTACTACTTAATATTATTATATCTGACTTGCCAAATTTTAATTTCTACATGAACAGTGACTTGTGGTGCCACAGCTAGTCAGATGTAAGTTTTTTCCAGACAGTTATTGATATTTTGTAAAGTTAAAAGTATTCTAAAATAGGAATTGAAGGTAAGCACTTTGGAAAACATTTTTCTTTTTTTGCTCTCCTTGCTCACCAAGGTATAGCAGCCCGACACCCATATCTGATATCATTTTTAACCACAAATTTCATTTTGTAAGTATCAAAGTGTTACTTTCTACTTCAAAGGGTGCTATTAATACAAATAAACCCTGACAAGCAATAAGGATTATGTTATAGGTCTTTGAAATTTTATGAAGACACATCAAAATCAGAATATGAAAACAAGTTGGGGTTTTCAGTCCCTTGAAACTATATCACAATCTTTGAGAATGTCTATTAAGAGCAAATCTATTGATGGATTCGTTTTTTGAAGATAAACTTTGTGAATGTAGGGGAAGGTGTTGACATAATATTATAGGTGTTCCTTTTACTTACTTCAGTTTCCCTTGTTTGTTCATATGGAAAATTTGAAATTAACAGTTGTTCCCTATTTAGTGTTATAAAATTTGGCTAGAAACTAATCCTATTTAGATTGTTGACTATTTTAGTTAGTAGTCCTGTCACTTCAGCAGTTGAAAGGTAATACCAGGATGTTAATTGATCACCAGAATATAGGGGAGGAATTTGTGGCCATTCTTGTGACTGATTGCAAGGTTTTATGTGTCTTTAGAGTGGATACATTTTTTCTAAAGCCTTGCTTTTTCTTTCATACTTTGAAAATGCTTGAATCATTAGCATTTTATGATAATAAATAAAAATTTCATAGTTGCTTTATTAGGTAAGTTTCAGCCAATGTTTGAGATGCCAGTTAACAAGAGAATAAAACTTGAGAACAAATCAAAGTCATATTAGTTATGATAAACTTGATAGGCAATTTAAATTAAGTATTTGAATGGTATTGTTGATTTTTAGGATGCTTTGGTAGGGGGGAAAGTGCTATTTCATGTTTCATGTGTCTTGATCAGTAAATCAGTAGATTGAATTGAAAATTCAGTTACCTAATAAAAAAGTGATATTTCTGTCTGATTTTGACTCAGATCAGATGATTGGTATATATGAATTTATAGAATTGCAATATTCTCTGTCCAGTTGCCCCTGGCATTCATATTGTAAATGTAGCTGCTGGTTTCAGTGACCATAGCACTGTTGGGACATGTTCAGTGGAGTAATGTAGACATTAATATTTCAAATGTTTTTTTTTTTTTTAATTTTTTATTGTTGGTTGTTCAAAACATTACATAGTTCTTGATATATCATATTTCACACTTTGAATCAAGTGGGTTATGAACTCCCATTTTTACCCCATATACAGATTGCAGAATCACATCAGTTACACATCCATTGATTTACATATTGCCATACTAGTGTCTGTTGTTTGAAGTATTTTTACCTTCCTTCAATTCTTCATTTTATTTCTGGGAGTCATTATCTTTTGTCAACTCTTGAGCAGTCCTATTGGTACTCATTGGGTTATCACCCATCCTGTTCCTTACCTGATCCACCTGGTTTCACCAGCGTTGATTGAGAGCTTGCTTATGAGTGTGCACGGGATGATCTGATATGCTAGAAGATGACACTGGTTGCCCCTTTATGTTTCTTTGTGGTTCCTCTGTGTCCTCTGTCAGGTAAAACTGATGGATACCACTATGGTGGTGTGAAGTCTTTGAGGCCAAATGGAGTCTTACTTGTAGAAGATACTGGAGTGCTGTTCACCAAACCCATCTTCTTTTTGGGCACATAACCAGACTACATTCCCTTATAGTTAGGTGTAGTCCAGGTGGCTAAGTCCTTGCTACTAGAAACTATGTAGAAGTAATGTGTATCTTTTCCAGGCCTGGCCCATAAAAATCTTATACATGCTGTCCTCCATGTTTTGTTTTGTGTTGCTTCCCACCCATCAACCCAGTCCAGGGTCCTTGAGGCCTTAGAATATAGCAAATTCATAAAAAGGATGGATCCCAGGTCCTGTAATCTCTTTTTAGGGGAAGTTGCCTGCTAACTAGGAACAATGTTGTTGGATTATTATGAGAACGAAAATAAACTTTTAGAGATGTTACACATGGATATTTGGGGTTTCAGTTGATACAGCTATTAGGGTTGCCCTTTCACATCATTTTTTAGCAGTTTTCAACTTTTTTCACCCTTACACATCTGAGAGATGAGACATCCCCACCACATTCATGATTTACTACAGAAAGGAGAAGAGAGTTTCAAGAAGGTTAGGGAGATCATTGTGACTACATACAACAAAAGTGGCTGAGCAAGAAAATGGCAGAGATATGTTATTAGATGTGGCAATACTAGACCCCTGTTAGAATGGTTACAGTATAGTAGAGGTGGCAGGCGATAAGATTGTAGAAGCATGAAAAATGAATCGTAGATATATCAAATAGAGATAGCAGACGAAGTTATCAACATTAGATCCAAGTAACAATCGGAGGATTACAAAAGTCTTGGAAAACAAGGGATTGTTTATTTTTAAATTCATTTGTGAAATGATCTCAAAATGAGGCTCTTCAGGGATATGGTAATAAGGTAATCATATATTCCTGTTTGCCCATGATGATCTTGCTTTATATTTTGACCTAGAATAATTGTTAATACTGACCTTTACTCTTAGCAGTGTCCTACTTTGGGGCGGGGGCGTAATACAGTGACCACACATCACCTCATCTGAGCACACAGGTTTTCGAGTTTAAGGAGTAGCTGTTACACACATAGAATGTTAATGTGTGATCAAGTTTTCATTGTTTCTATGCAATGATCTTTAGTTATATCTCATTGGAAAGTTGAAAAACAGTGTTTCTTGCTTAATGACATTTTAGAATTAGTACAAATATAAGTATTATATTTTGGAAAAAGGATGTTGGATGACCTTCACTGTTCTTGATGCTCTTTTGGTCTGTTTGATTGTTTCTCTCTCTGGCTTTTCTCTTGGATGGCCTTTCTGTGTCCTGAGTTGTCATAAAAAATAGCTTTTTTTTTAAAAAAAAAATGTCATCTTAAAAAACTAGCAGCAAAATAGATGATTTCTTAAACATTTGTGGAATGAAAAAGACCTTTCTAAGTGTACAAACAAGAACTTGTGTTTGGTCGATTTTTCCTGTATGAAAATAGAAATTATGAACCTCAAAAAAAATACCTCCAAATAAAACACACATATATGAAACTGACAAAATGTATAATATTTACAGAAATGCAATGTTATATTTTCCATAAAGGGTTAATATAAATTGTAATAGAAGACCCATATCTTCTGTGTCCCAGCATAGGTTATTTAATACCCCAAACTACTCTACCATCATCAGATGATGGTTAGGTAACATACTATGACCATATGGATAATAAGGGGTAGAGCTGGGATTTGAACTCATGTGGTCAGATTCCAGAGTATAAGTTCCTAGAGTGTAAGTGTAACTCTCCTAGATCAATACATGAATGGAAACTTCAAAGAAGGTTTCTCAAAAGACACAGCCAACCAGTTCATACCCAGTAGACCTATACACATATTAATACAAATGTCTGGTTAACATGTTTTTATTAGTACACTTAATACAAATGATCAATACATACAGTTAAAGCTGCTCAAAATTATAGCAAAAACATCAGTGCAAATTTTAAAAACATCCACAAGCTTCATTTTTGTTTGTCACATTAACAAATTGATTGCTTCAGAAGAAGACTGATATGATTAAAGTGAAGTGTGCTCCTTTACATCTCTGAGAGTTGTTGCTGATGAACTATTTTTGGTAAGAATTTGGCATCATGTATCCAAAATCTTGGAAATTGTGTATAGTTTTTGGGCTAATAGCTTTACTTTTAGGATTTGTCTAAGGAAATAGATAAATTCTCACATAGATACCAGTTGATTGGTGCAATGTTAATTTAATTATTTATAATAAAAAACAGTAACAATTCAAATAACCATTCAATAGTAGGAAGTCAAATGAGTTTTCAAAGTTATATACAATGAAGCACTTTCAGCCTTTTAAATACTTTGTAAGAATAATAGAATGATATAAAAAACCCTCGCAATATATTAATGAAAAATTTGTTATAAAACAGTATGTAAACTATTATTCTAGTTGAATTATGTTTGCACACATGTATGAGCGCACGCGCACACACACACACACACACAAACACACGCGCACGTATGTATGTGTAGTCCTGGAAGAAAGCTTACAAAAATACTAAGTGTGGTTTTCCAGGGCCTCCAGGTAGTTTTTATTTTTGTCTTTATTTTTCCTACATTTAACAAACTTCCTTAGCCAGAAACAAGTTTTAGTTAAAAACTACATAAGGAAGAAGATTTTGAAGAGTCATTTAGGAAAATACCTGTGACTTCAAGTTATTTATTTTCAGAAGGTTGGGAATTTTGCTTAAAAAGGAACAGGGAAATGAAAAAGAGAAGGGAGAAATTAGGAATTTCATCATTCTAACAGGGGGAAGACACTTCCCATATGCTTCTTTTGAAAATTCCTATTAAAGACAATAGGTGCAGTTTTGGTTCCATTTTAATAAACACTCAAACCTCTGGCATGAGCCATTCTGACATTAATAGCTTAGTACCAGAATCCCTGGTTGGAGGCCTGACAACTCCTTTATGCCTCTTAGTTCTGGCCTTTCCAGCAGTCAGTGCTGCCTAGGGAGAATGATGTTAAAAGAAATACTTATAATCTCACTATAGTATAATTCAAATTGAGACTTATATTTTCACTTTGCTGTGTCTAGTAAAACCTAAAATCTTTCTTTTAAAAATCAAGTTAGCAAAGGGAATCAATTTCTCTGAATTTCCCAAAAATATTATATAAAGCAAGCTCTTCATTCAATTGCTTACATGTTTTCTAAGTTGGTAGATTCGTGTGTTTGCTAAAACATATCTAGCGATGCTTCCTAATGCTGACATTAGATACATTAAAAAAATCTTGTGTATTATCTGTTTATTCCCAGCAACATCCTGAGCTGACAGGAATTATTTTTCAGAGCCTGTTCCCTTTGGGGACAGCATCCTGTGGGAGTACTTCTGTTTCCCTTTGACTTCCTGTGTATTTAAGTAACTCTTACCAAGAACAAGTGTAGTGTATGTGGTGATTTCATTTTCTCTTGCAAATAGAGATGGAAACATTTTTTTTCTCTGTGACTTAAATACAAAATGAGTAAAATGCTTTTCAACTTAATAGGCAAAAGCATTTACCATTGAAGGTAAAATGAAAATCCACTACTGACATAAAATTTGCTGTTTTCCTTTCCTGAACGTTTTTGTGTTAAGATAGGCTAGGCATTACCTAGTCAAGGCCAGATGATACGATTGGAACTCTTCTAAAGTGAATCCTTCCCCTCCTTTTTTGCATCCACTCCCAGGTTGTCTTCTGCTAGCTTTGGGAACAAAGTTTTGCTCAGTTGTCCACATGGAAGCTTCTTCTCTGTATTTCTTTGAAGCTCTATCTTGTTCCCAGTCGCACCTCAGGGCCCTGCTGCTTTTGCTGCTGAGTACCACCCAGAATTCAGAACAGCTTTTCTCTCTCTGAGCCCATTGCTATGAAGGATGATGTTGAGGGCACCTTCACCTTGAAACGTTTTTGATATCCCGCTATGCAGCTATCCAAAAGGAAAGATGTGGTAGACCATGATAAATATTTGTAGAAATAGGAAAAAAGTAACCAAGGATAATAATCTTAAAAAATGAGTGTTCCTGGAGCAAAATTATTCAAGAAGACTAAAAACCTGTGGACAGGCCTTTAACGGGCTCAGTGTGGATCAGCCATCTACCCTAGAGCACATAGCTACAACCAGCAGTGCAAAATGCTTCTGTTCCATCAGCTGTTTCCTTGACCATTCAGCCACACCCAGGATGGCAGACACATTCAAATGTAGTAACTTCCTTGGGAACTCAGGGTGTAAAGCAGTGACCAAAAGAAGATGGGTTTTATGTTCAGAAGAGGGAGTACTGGGTAGACAATACACATGTTAAGATAAAAAAAAATTTCTGGACATTGCTTTTCTGTGTTCTGTCTAATTTTCTTATTTGTGCTAAATTGAAATTTGTTTTTAAGTAATCTGTTGCATGAGCAACGTACAATGAAAAATTGAACCACAGATAAGGAAACTGCCTAGAACAATGTTATCCAACAGAAGCATGACAGTTATGAAGGCAAGTCATATATGTGATTTCAAATTTTCTAGTTCCCACTTTAATAAAGTAAAATGAAATTTAATTTACTAATATATTTTATGTAACACAATGTGTCATTAATATCATTACAACACGTAGTTGGTGCAAAAAGTATTGAGATATTTTGTTATTTTTTCCCTTATTCTTTAAAATTCAGTTTGTCTTTACACTGTATTACATAGCAACTTGGACTAATATTGTTTCATGTCTTTAGAGTATTAGACAGTGTAGATCTAGAGAAGGGAGTAGTCATTTAGGCATGTAGTAATGAATGAAAAACAATACTTGAAACCTGAAGTATATTTATGTGACAGTTATTTCTTGGCCAAGTTAGCATATGCCCTAATTAATATATTTTTTTAATTTTTTATTGTTCGTTGTTCAAAACATTACATAGTTCTTGATATATCATATTTCACACTTTGATTCAAGTGGGTCCTAATTAATATTATTAATACTTTCTGTTAATAATTTTATTTTGTGGTTTTATATGTTGATATCTATTTAAAAAATGCATATTTATAGCTTGATCTCTAGCTAAATATCATTGCTCCTTTGCTTTTAATTTTGAAGTAAATTTAGCACCCACAGGAATGGAGTGAAGAAAGATTGTTTTCTCATCTTTAGATCTCTGTTTAAATGTTTATTATAGGTACCTTTTCTGAACATTGGTAACAAAATAGCAAATACCCCTACCAAAATTTTGCCCTGCTTCTCTGATGATCCCTTGTGTCCTTTACATTGCTTAGTTTTCACCATATTTATTATATCTGACCTTACATGTATGCTTTTAAAATTGTTTCTTTATCCATCTCCCCTTCCCCTACACATGCTAGAATACAGACTCTGTTGAGGGTAAGAGCTTTATCACCACATCCTAGAAGAGTGCCTGGCACATAGAAAGTGCCTAGCATTTTCGGAGTGCATGAGAAGTTCAGTGTTGCTGTATGCTCTGGGACTCGCCTCGTCACTGACTATGTGGTCACCAACTCTTCCCTGCCTCACTGCCATCAGTCAGCCTAGCCACCGTCCTCTATCCCTGACCATTGATTGCTGCAGGCTTGTGGTGGTCTTATTGCCTCCAGCTGCCCTTCCAAACCATTTGATTCCCAGATGAATGTTAAAAAGCACCCCTGAATGTGTTACTCCCTTGCGTAGAACATTCTCTTCTTCCCCTTGTTTCATAGTTCTTCATTCTGCCTTTTAAGGGTCTCTATAAAATGCTGTACTAGTGTCCTGGGCTCTTGCCAACTGGACAGTTTTTCTTAGATTTTTAAAAAATACATGCAGTGCTTTCTCCTCTTCTGTTCTTTTGTACAAACTCTTTTATTCCTAGACACCTTTGTCCCATCCTATCTTGACCAGAACCCTGGACACTACTTTTGCTGCTTCCTTTATTTTTCCTAGGGGTCATGATAAGGGCTTTAACTAAGAAGCACTTCCCTGATAGATTATAGGATGCCTATGAAATATGAACAGATGATGACATCAAAGCAGGACACTTGGCAGATGTGCCAATGGTCAAACACCCTGGAATGCAGCATTTGTGGCTGAGCGAGCAATGTGAATGTGCACTAAAGTGCAGGACAGTAGAACAAAAGCCTAGTACTAACATCCTTTGATAACCTAGTCCCCTACCACCATCGGTCTTTGGTGCCAATCAAAACAGGTCCATGTCCACCTTTAAAAAAAATACACATTCTTTTATAGGAAGTAAAATTTATGTGTAAAGAATTATTTATGGTATTATTTTGCTATCCTTTTAATGCCCATAGATTAGCAGTAATGATCTTACCTTCATTTACAATATTGTATCACCTCTGTTTTTTCTTGGCTACTTTTATTGATATTTGCAGAGTGATTTCTATGATCTTTATTATCACTTATAAAATTTGAACAAACCTATTATCAAAGACAATAGATATGATTACAATTTAGATAATTATAGGTTATCTCTGATAATAGTTCCTCCAATGTCATCTTCATCCTTCCTTATAATAAAGTGTTTGCATAGAACTGGTATTGTGCATTGAACTAAATTGATAAAAAGAAAATGGTATTTGGGTCTGTTTAGTTTTAGGTGAATATGAATGTATAATATTAAACAGTGAGAGAACAAGAAAGTTCAAGCCTTTATCTTGCAAATTGGATAACAAATATTATTTTAAAAAATGAAAGATAACATCATGGTGATAGTACTCATTTTTTTATTTGTTTTTAACTAGGTACTATTGTGTCTTTTATCAGGTTTTCTCCAATTGTTGAACTCACTACTTCTCAAGCATACTAAGAGCTTTTCCTTTACCTGGGAATTTAGTTACTTTGGAATCTTTTGTTTTATTGCCTGAGAATTTTCATTATGTATAAATCAATCAAATGACTTAAATTTGTGGTTCTAGAAGCCTCATTTTAATTGGGATTGCAGTTTATTTTGGTTAGTAAAGAGAAATTTGTTTTGATCATATTCTACCTCTTTGCCTACCATCTCTTTGGTTTTCTGCAAAAGTGTCACTGGTATAATAAATTAGTTCAAGTGTCTATTTGATAGTTGAAGTGATTTTGGCTTATCTGGAAGAGCTCCAGTGTTTGCTTGTGTTCATACCAGTGCCTGGTTGAGCCTTCTCATGGAACTGTTAATGCTTGATATCCATAATTCTTTAATCTTCATGGTTTTTCTCTATGATTTTTCTAGGTGTTAAAAAATTCTGAGTATTTCTTATTAGGTTTGTACCATTACATGAAACTTTAAAAAAAAGCTTTTAATAGTGAAAATTCCAAATACATAAAGAAAAACGATACTGTGAACACTAATGTGATCCTCACAAGAGTAATGACAGTCCTAACCTCTGCTTCTGAAAGGTTGCTGGCTGAATTAGTATATCAAAAGTATGTCAGTTCCTTGGTCTTTTGTGTGTTTCACTAAATAGTTAGGCACATTTAATCAGGAATTAAGCTAATTTCTTTAAAGTGAGTTTTCAATTAGGATCATAGAATGATAAAATGCTAGTTTGTTTTAGTTTTGGAAGACATTGCATGTGAAGCTCTTTTATCAAAACTGACATTCTTAGTAATTAAAAGAAAACTTTAGGTGCTAAAAATAATTGATTTATTCTGCAAACCATAGACTTTTTTTTTAATCATGAAAACAGTCAAGTAACAACTTATTTATGTTGTATGATCTATATATTTTGCAGTTCAATAGTTTGTTTTCTGTAGTGAAACCAGTGGCTTACACTTTTTTTTTTGGTAGCAAGGATTAAACGCAAGGGTGCTCAACCAGTGAGCCACATCCCCGGCCCTTTTTATCTATTTATTTTTTATTTTGAGCTGGGGTCTCACTAGGTTGCTTCCAGCTTCACTAAGTTGATGAGGCTAGCTTTGAACTTGCGATCCTCCTACCCCAGGCTTCTAAGTTGCCTGGATCATTGACATGTGCCACAGTGCCTGATGTGGCTTACATTTTCTATGGTGTTTTTTCTCTCGGGAAATTGCCACATCTCCAATATGAATATTGAAACATAAAACACCTTAGAAAATAAATTAGCTGGAAGATAGATGAGGCGAGACATTTCTAGCAAAGTGTTAAAGATATCCATTGTGTTACATATTGTGGACTAGTCAGCTGAAAGAGTTTATTAAAAAAAAAAAAAAAACTTTAGTTATTTAAAGTTTGCATTTTAAATTATTTCATATGAAAATCCAGATAAAAATGAAAACTGAATTTAAAAATGCTTCTGTGAATAGGAGGCAGTTGATGGCATTACCTTCCAAACTCTCCCTGGGCTGCTAGTTTTTGTTCAGTTTGTTCCAAAGGAGGTCAGTGGGGTCATGCATCTTTTAAGGTTACTTCTGTTAATGTCTTTTGAGCTCTCTGCTGATTCTCTGGGTACTTCCTTATTTATAGCGAATCTCTGTTCTTCCTCTGACATTGACTTTAGAATCTGAGGGAGACCAGAGATATCTTTTATTATGACCTTCCCATTTCCAAGAGGAGGGAAACGATTGTTAGTAATGTTCCCCTGGCCATTCTTACATTGCTTATGTCTGTTCCCATGGCTGCTGGGCCCTTGTCCTCCTTCACCACTTCTTCCATGGCCGTTTGCCAGATCAGACCTAATTTCCTTCACACTTGGATGACTGCATTTGCTTCCAAGCTCATCGAGTTGTTTTAAATCAACCCTGTGATCCAGTTCAATAAGCTCTTCTAAATTGAATAGATGTTGTAGGCAAGACTCTGGTTTAGGTTCTGCATCAGTGACTGGTTAAAAAGTTTTTTGAAGTAGGGGAGATTTTGCAGACCTATCTTCAGCAGAATGAGCTCACTGAATTGTGGACAAAATTCTGATGGTTGCTTTAGCTCCATGAAAATATATCTAAAATCAATTTAAATTTAATAAGACTGTTTTGGAGGCTTTTCTATACTAGTATGATGATAAGAGGCAGAATACCTTAAAAATAGAGATTCAAAGCATAAGATCCATTTGAAACAAGTTTTCATTGTGGATCAGACACACTTGTAAATGTGCAAGGAAAAGGGTATATCCTAGTGCCCCAAATGAATAGGTGAACAAAAGGAGTGAACATCAGAAGAGAAAGCTAATTAAGAGTCAATAGATGGAGATGAGTTAAGGTTATTATGAATTGGAAGAGGAAGAAAGGAAAGACCATTCTGGATTGACAATATTGATACCATACCTTGCAATAAATACAGAGAGAAAATTTCTAAATATTAAAAATTTTGTGTATGTAAAATTCTACTCATCCATGCTCATGTTGCATTTCTCCTGTCAATTTTGATAGTTTTTCTTTTTCTCAGATTATTCTAAAATAAACAATTTACTCATGTTTATTAATCTCAAATTAATGATATCAAATTGGTATTATTCTATAGAGATTTTAGATTTTGTTTGTAATTTTTGAAGCATTATTTTACACATGTTGTTTACATGAATGATGTAAAATACTAAAAGGAAGTACTTATATTCATTTTTTTTGAAAGCAATAAAACCCTAAACCCCAAATTTTATCATTCACCTACTATTTTAGCAGGATCTTACTAGAAGTATTTGTGGTTAGCCTCCACATTCGAGCCTTACTTCTATTGCGTGACAAATTTTGGTGGGAATCACTATTTCTAGTTTTGGGTAAGAAACTAGTTTTAAATTAGTAAAGATACAACCTTATAGACAAAATAAGCCTTACTTCCTTGGGTGTGCAGTTTTCTTAAAAACTTTGATCTTATTTACAGTACAGTGAGTAGTCTCAGGTGTTTGAGAAAAAAGCCTCTCTTCCCCCCTTTTCTGACCAGGGCATTCAAAGTCCACTTCATGTTAAAAGACGAAAGGACAGAGCCATGCCCCAGTTTCTCATTGGAGATACATACACATTTGAAGAGCAAGAACCTCCCTTGGAAGGAAGAACTAAATCTGTGGTTAAGGAATTATATGTAATCTTATTACTTAAGCATGGTGTGCTTCTCTATACTGTTTATTTCATATTTAGTTCTTTAAGCGAAATGAAACTTATACATATTGTGTGAATAGCGGGTATCCTAGCTCTGAGATGCTTCTGGTAAAAATTATTCCAAGGACTTCAGGAAATAACTTCAAAAATTATTTCCACAGATTGAAAGATTCAGACCAAATTAGTGATCTGTTTTGACATTCCATCATTTATTAAAAAAAAAAAAAAAACTATTAGCCAGATTTTGACATTTTAAAGATTTTTTTTTTTAGATTGAGGCTTAGAGTTTTAATTTTGTACTCATGTATGTATTTGGCTTTCTGGGTGGATATGTTGAACTGAAATAGATAAAATAAACTTTGGTAGACCACTTGTGACTATAGCTGCCAAATGTCCCCATTCTGAGAAAAAAAAATGATGTGGTTATTTTACAGGAAATACTGTACAGGACTGTGGTTTATGTAAAGGAAATGCCCACAAAGAAACTAAAGTACCGTTAGTACTTAATGGTATACTTTATGTCTGAAGTGAGAATGAGTTGGTATAAACAAACCTTGCCCCTAAGTTGTATGTTCAGAATAAACTCTCCTCCACCTTAATGTAGAACATGGTAGTGACTTTGTGTTTTTACCTGGCTTGCTGACAGAAGCAGCTCAGAAAATATACTCCATAAAGGCTCTATCAATAATGGGAACAGGTGGTCAAGGGATAGTTGTTTGACTTTAACAGCATTGCTCAATGAGTCAGGCCAGATTTAAAACACAGTAATACTATTGTAAGTAATATTATCAGCACCAGCAGATTTGTAATTGTTGTAATTCTTTTTCACAAATCATTTAGCTTTTTTTTAACTAACATTTCTCTGTGTATCTGGTTCATTGTTGCAAGTGTACCCATTTTTATGGTGAGAAGGGAGATGAGGGTGCCCACTAAACTCCAGTATCCATAATTTATGATATAAAAAGCTGCTTGTCAGTAGCATGCTTGCCCGGCATGCACGGGGCGCTGGGTTCGATCCTCAGTACCACATTCACAATAGCTTCAAAAAATATTTAGGAATCAACAAAAGAGGTGAAAGATCTCTACAATGAAAACTACAGAATACTAAAGAAAGAAATTGAAGAAAGATCTTCCATGCTCTTGGATAGGCAAAATTAATATTGTCAAAATGGCCATACTACCCAAAGTGCTATACAGATTCAATATGATTTCAATTAAAATCACATTGTCATTCCTTATAGAAATAGAAAAAGCAATCATGAAATTCATTTGGAAAAATAAGAGACCCAGAATAGTCAAAGCAATTCTCAGCAAGAAGAGTAAAGCAGGAGGCATCACAATACCAGACCTTAAACTATACTACAGAGCGATTGTAACAAAACCAGCATGATATTGGCACCAAAATAGACATGGAGACTAGTGGTACAGAATAGAAGACACAGAGACAAATACACATAAATACAGATATCTCAGGCAAAGGCGCCAAAAACATACATTGAAGAAGAGAGCCTCTTCAACAAATGGTGCTGGGAGAACTGGAAATTCATATGCAGCAAAAAGAAAATAAACACCTATCTCTCACCATGCACAAAACTCAAAGTGGATCAAGGTCCTAGGAATTAGTCCAGAGATTCTGCACATAATAGAGGGAAAAGTAGGCCCAAATCTTAATCTTGTCAGATTAGGCCCTGACTTCCTTAACAAGACTCCTAAAGCGCAAGAAATAAAATCAAGAATTAATAAATGGGATGGCCTCAAACTAAAAAAAATCATCTTCTCAGCAAAAGAAACAATGAGGTAAACAGATAGCCTATATTTTGGGACAAATTTTTGCCACACACGTCAGTTAAAGCACTTATCTCCAGGATATATAAAGAACTCAAAACACTTCATACTGGAAAAATAAACAACCCAACCAATAAATGGGCTAAGGAGCTGAACAGACACTTCTCAGAAGAAGATATACATTCGATCAGCTAGTATGTGAAAAAAATGTTCAACATCTCTAGTAATTAGAGAAATGCAAATCAAAACTAAGATTTTATCTCACACCAGTCAGAATGGCAGTTATCAAGAATACAGACAACAATAAATGTTAGTGAGGATGTGAGGGAAAAGGCACACTCATACATTGCTGGGGGGACTGCAAATTGGTGCAACCAATCTAGAAAGCAGTAAGGAGATTCCTTAGAAAACTTGGGATGGAACCACCATTTGACCCAGCTGTCCCACTCCTCGGTTTATACCCAAAGGACTTAAAATCAGCAAACTATAGTAATGCAGCCACATCAATGTTTCATAGCAGCTCAATTTACAATAGCTAAACTGTGGAAGCAACCTAGATGCCCTTCAATAGATGAATAGATAAAGAAAATGGAATATTATTCAACATTAAAATCATGGCATTTGCAGGTAAATGGATGGAGTTGGAGAATGTCATGGTAAGTGAAGTAAGCCAATCCCCCAAAACCAAAGGCTGAATGTTCTCTCTGATAAGTGGATGCTGATCCATAATGGAGAGGAGAGAGATATGGGAAAAATGGAGGAACTTTGATTGAACAAAGGGGAGGGAGGGTGGGGAGGGTACATGGAAGCAAGAAAGANTATATATATAAATTAAAATATCTTGGGCATGAAACCCAAGTCCAAACATAATGTGTTTGTTTTATTTCATATAGACCGTATGTAAATAGCCTGAAGGTAACTTTATTTAATACTTTTAGTACATCTGCATTTTGAGTTTGACCCATCACATGAATGTATGTTTTGCTGCCTGCTGCATCATGTTGGTGCTCAAAACCTTTCAGGTTTTGAAGGACTTTGGATTTGGGGTTTTGGGATTAGGGATGCTTAACCTGTATAAGAAATTATTTAACATATTAACTTCTAGGTCATGATTTTTTTTAACTAAAATTTTTATAAGATTTAAGAGCAAATGGTAGACACAGGTAAAACTTGAGCATTTTTAATGTGAAAACTGGAAAAAAATGATAATGTGTAACAGATGTGAAAGTATTATCTGCTTTAAAAATATAAACTTAGGTTGGCATTATGACCCTTATTTTCCATTTGTTTCCTTTTTATATTAATATTGGCTTCAGATCCTATCAGAAAAATCAATTTGATTAATGCTATGTGATTTCAAAGACTTCACCTTGTAGCCTCTGTAACAAGGCCTTTTGTGAAAGCACTTTGGCTGTAAATGATCAGTTGACCTGACTATTGAGCGCCATAAAACTTAAGTGCCGGAATAGCCCTTGGCTTTTTACTAGCATTGGAAGGAGATTCATCCTAAGAAGCCATGACATCAATCAGTGTGCTGTTTGCAAAGTTGTAGCACACTAGAGCAATAATAAACTATGACCTTATGTTTGTATAGCAACTTTGATTTTTCTTCTGAACACTTGCACTTACATTATTTCATTGAGCTTTACTGTGAACTGTAACACAGAAGGGCTCATATTATTATCTCTGTTTTCAAATAAAACTCAGAAGAGTTCATGACTCTAAGACTAGTAAGCAATGGGGTAAAGGAAAAACATACTCAGGCTTAAAAATGTGCATTGCAGTCTATTGTTGAATATACATCTTGTACCAATGCAAACCCTTAAATTAAATCTACTAACATAAAATGTGGTAATTTTTACTACTGGAGACCTTATTATTATTGAGGCCACATTTCATTAAGAGGACATAGCCTCTACGCATTCACAACCATTGTTGCTGGAATGGAAAAGGGATTATAAGAGATGATCCTTTTCTTCCTGTATGCTGTTATAACCCAGCTGTGTATAAATGGGCATAAATTTACAACACCATAAGGCAGATTTTGATAAGTTTCATGACGGTGGTAGAGGTACTCAAAATCTAGACGGGTGAGTCAGCTTTGGCTGGGATAAACAGGGAGAGATTCAGGCAGGAGTGACTTTTACACTGAGTGTTGAAAGGTGACTGAGATTTGGTTAGGCTGATATTTTGTGAGAGGTATTATATTTTGATGAAAAAGAAGAGGATTCAATTTTGGCAAAGGTACTGCTGTGGAAGAGGTCATAGTGTTTGTAGGTAGAGCAGGAGACCAGCTTGACAGAATGAGATGTCTGTAGGAGAGTACTTATAATCCTTTCTTCATATGACAATGACAAAGCACTAGATTTTTCTCTATCATGGATCTGCCTACATTCTCTTCCTCTTCATTCTGCTAAGGAGGAATAGGATGTGGCAGTTTTTTCTTCAGTAGGATACCGTCTTTTAGATCAGTTAGGACTGGGAGTGTAGCTCAGTGGTAGAGTGTAGAGTGCATGCTTACCGTGTACAACTCCTAGTGCCACCAAAAAAGAAATTAACCATAATAGTTGGTAAGGGTAATTATATGGATTTTACTTTTGTCTCATATACCCTTCCTCTTTTCATCTTCCTTAACATCATTCCAACAGAACCTATAGAGAAGGTAGAATAATACGTCGTAAAGACTCATTATTGGTAATAATTTGTTGCTACTCATTACACTGCCATTTTAAATCTCTCTGTATATGGCAACCTGGTCCTTTTGCAAAATTATCTAGTTCAGGAGTCAGCAAGTGTTTTCTGTAAAGGATAAGATAGGAAAGATTTTAGAATGTTTAGGCCATCCACTCTGTTGTGACTATTCAGATCTACCATTGTAGTAAATAAAAGTTATAGATAATATATAAATGAATGAACATGATTTTGTTATAATAAAACTTTACTTACAAAACTAGATAATGGGATATATTTGGACCACGTATGGTATTTTGCTGATTTCTATTTTTTGAGACATATATGATTATCTCATTTCAAATAATTGAGTCCCAGGTTTCTTAATTCTTGTTGATCTGTGGGTTCTTTTACTTTTAAAAATTGTATTCTCTTCAATTTCTTTTGATTTATACTGCTTCTATATTCTGTTACTTCCAATATTTTAAAATAAGATTCTGCCTGGTGTCTAATACATTATTATGATTTGCCATGTAATTATTACTAGTGATTATAAGGAATATATAAATTCATAGTTGAGCCATAAAATGCACTAACCTTTTAAATTAATTCATTGCATTTTTTTTTCTTAAGTCAAAATGTTGTCAGTTTATTTAACTGAAAATGCATCATAGATAAAATGTACTATTGCCGTGTAGTACAAATGTAGATAGTATGTATGTTCAAGGTATTTGGGGGGGGTACTGAGGATTGAGCCCAGAGGTACTTTCTCACTGAGCCACACCCTCAGCCTTTTATTTTTTAAGTTTGAAACAGGGTCTTGCCAAGTTGCTTAGGGCCTTGATAAGTTGCTGAGGCTGACCTCAAACTTGTGATCTTTCTGCCTTAGCCTCTCCTGACACTGGGATTACAAGCATGGGCCACGGTATCCAGCTGTTCAGATATTTTTAATCAAGAAAAAATCTGTGGGTTTTGTTTGGAGTTGTATTTGTTGTGTGAGAAGGCTGGCCACATTGATCTTTGGATCCTTCTTAATACCTAGCACAAAACCACACATGTGGGAATGGAAATTATATGTGGGCCTCTGTATGGGGTCATTTCCATTGGTATATAAACATATTTCCATTTTTGTTGAAAAAGAAATTTTTCCTTTATTCTATATTCCCCTTTGTCACTGTATTCTCATTTCTTTTTCTCAGTAAAATTTCCTAAGTTATCCTGTGTGCATTTATATTTCACCACTTCTGTCTCACTTTTCAATCGATTCCAGTCTAGCATCTGTTCCCATAATTACATTAAAATTACTTTTATTAACATCACTCCTAACTTTGATATTTCTGCTGTTTGCCCACATTCCATGCTGTGCACCCCTCTCTGCTTCTTGACACCTTATTCTTTCTCTGCTTCCTTGAAGTGATACTGTATTAGTCTACTTGGGCTGCTTTAACAAATACTACAGCCAGAGTGGCTTATACAACAGGAATTTATTTTCTCATAGTTCTGGAGGCTAGAAGTCCATGATGAAAGAGTAGGAAAAAATGGTTTTTGGTGAGGACCTTCTCCCTGGCTTGTTAGACAGCTTCCTTCTCAACATCCTCACATGACCTTTCCTAGTGCATGGGCAGGAAGGGAGGAAAAGAGAACTCTCTGGCTTTCCTTCATATAAAGACATATTCCTGTTGGATCAGGGCCTCACTGATGACCTCATTTAACCTTAATTACTTCCTTAGAAGTCTCATCTCCAGATATATCTACATCGAGGTTTAGGGTTTCAGCATATGAATTTGGGGGTACACAGACATTCAGTTCATAACAGACACCTTTTGTCTTTCTAACTACCTCAACATCCATTCCTCTCTCTCTCCTTGGCTTCTCTTCCATTGTTTGATCTCTAAAGTTTGGAATTTCTTGGACTCTATTCTATAAAGTCTTGTTCTTTTTTCATGTTATATAGCTGTTTTAGTCAACTGTTCCATTCCTGTGACCAAAAGACCTGACAAGAACAACTTTAAGGAGAAAGAATTTATTTCAGTGCCCACAGATACAGAAAATAATGAGACCAGCCCTTAATTTTGAATCTTTAGTGTCACGTGTAAGCAAGTCTTGTGGCTTCTGTCTCCCAGATTCACTTTGAATTTAACCAGTTTTCTCTTTGTCTTGTCTTTTATGTTTTCAGATACTTTCTCATCAATCAGAGCTCAGATAAAAGATGACCTTTCTTGACTCATTAGCCTAAATGGTCTAAGTCCCATTCTCACAGTCCTTTCTATCACATCAATGTTAGCAATTAAGGAAATGCAAATCAAAACTCCCTATCACATCAACTTGTTTTATTGTTTTCATAGCATCTTCCAAATTTTTTGATTTAATGATTTTTTCCCTCATTTTTATCTAATTTCTTAAACATTTAATATTACAATGAACAAAAAATGCCCTGTTAGCCTTACTTTTCACTATTTCCACTATCTGGACTGGTAACTGGTACATAGTAGGTATATGCTACTTATAATTGTTTTGTGTTTTTATTTGCCATCTTTCCTTCCCATGTTGGCCTCATGAGGAGGCGATACTGTCTTATTCTTTATTGTATTTTGATGTCTACCACACTTGCTGATGATCGATGCTTATGTCCAAGTACGTGAATATATGTGCTGTCGCATGTATAGTTCTCCTTAGGAGACTGAAAGTACTTTGTGTTCAGAACTTTGTCTTCTAAGGACATAAGAATAGAAGTGATTATTTTAGGATATGTGGGTGCCAAGATTAGTAATGCCTCTCTGAGATATCCATTCATAGTAAATGCACAGTGAGAAGCTTACTTCTTTATATTACATTTCGCCAGAGACTAACTCATGAGTCACTGAGGTACCTCCAGACTCATGACTGGCACAAGATTATGGAGTTATACTGTGCATGGCCTTAATCATCTAGGTCATTAGGAAGTGTGCATTCTTCTTTGTTATGTAAGTATGAAGGAAAGCTTGTCCACCTTTGTCAATGGGAAAATGTCTAGACTACTGTTATTTCTTCTAAGTACATTGGGTTGGAAGGATTTTTAAAAAATGGGTTATTAGAGAAATGAAAGTTTGTTATTTTTGTCTGGCAGCCTTCAACTTGAGAGGAGGAAAGGGCAGTTTGTGTTGTAACTGTCCGAGGTTTAACCCTACAGTCAGCACACTTCCATGTTGAGAAAGCAGGTTGGAGGAAGTACTAGGGCAGAGTGTTTTTTTAGAAGGTGCTACAAAAAGCTACATGGCAAATTCCCCCACCCTCACTTTTCCACTTAAAACTTTTTAAAAACGTTATATTTCCACTCTTCTAAAAAGGCCTATTTCCAGACATCCATGTTCTCATTATCAGGATGGAAGAGAAAGTAGCATTTTGTCACATTGGTTTTATGTCATTTTTCTGTCTTTTCTTAAGAAAGACTTCATTACATACTCAGTTAAAGCTTCTATTTGCCAGTGTATGAGATTTTTGACCATGATTTTGTCTTCTCTCCCTCCCCAGACCCGAATATGCATATTCAGTCTGGGTGATAGCCAGGGAAGACAATTGTTCCTGTTGGTAAGATTTTGATAGGAACACATTTTGAAGGCGAACAAAAAGAAAAGTTAAACTGTTAAAGGCAAAACATGTAGTTTCCTTGAGGTAATCTGTTTTGATATTTCATCTGGAGAAAGGATCAAAAAAGGTCTCCCCCCAACTCACACAAATTGAGTTAAAAACACAAATCACTAATATTCAAGATAACAACAAAAAAAAGCTCCTCTGTAGTAATAATTGTTTTTTTTCCCAATAGTTCTTGTGTCATAAAATTTAATTAAGGAGAACTCTTTGTATATTTTTGACTATCAGGATGATACTTTCCAGAGAGGTCAGGCACTTGCATGGAGGCCTGTGGTGTGACCTCTTTTTAGTGTTTTTCCTGATGAGGGTAGTGATTCAAGAGGGGAGGCATCAAATAGGAGGGGACAGTGAGAAGCCAGCTCCCCAAAATTTGGCTCCATGGGACTGTCCTCATTTTTACCCTGGGATTCTGTCTTATCGTTTACTACTATGTATGTATCATGTACTTATGTATACTGTTTGTGTTTTCCATACACGTATTATTTGCATAAATGCCACAATCCATTGCTTTTTAAATGCTGTTTTCAAAATTAATCCCTGGTGGCATATATAGATTCAGTTCATATTTTAATTCTTCTAGATAATACCATAGTATATTTATATAATATGCCATAGTGTATTTATCCAGTCTGCTTTCCTCCCATCTCTCCTTTCTCCCGGAACTTGGGTCAGTGTGATTCTTCCCAGGTAGCCATTACTGAAAACAGGATCAGCATTTCATGGTAAAAATGCTCTGGGTGCATTTCCATTAAGCTTAATTGATGAGAATATATCTGGGAGAGAGCAGCTGAGTTCCAGGAGGATCCTGATTGATGGATGGCCCTTGGGGGCCACTAGATGGAGCAGGGAGTGCTATTTTGGGTGTGTCCATGATCTACCAGATCCGCACTGCATTCAGATCTGCTTCACTGAAGGATCCAGACCAACCTGCCCTGCTCCCCTCAACCCCTGGCACGTGGCCCAGGTGGGAACTAGATCAGAGCAGTCGGCCAGATTGAGTCCCCATGTGCCATTTAGTGTCAAGCATGTTCCCCGGTGTCCTTTCTGAATTAATTGCCTCTGCGTGAGTGATGTCAGAGTTTGTGAGGGCCTCTCTGATACATCAAAGTATGAAGTTGAGTCCAGAGGCACTAGAACAATATTGCTTTTTTTCCTCTCTGAGAGCCATTTGATAATAGGGAGATTTTTTTTGTTTGTTTTATTCCTTTTTTTTTTTTCTTTTCCACTGTTTAGTTTTGGGGGCATATTTAGTTTTTCTTTTAATTTTTTTACCTCTCCGGTTTAGGTTTTGGCCTTGGCACAGCTGTGGATTTATGTAGCTGAGAGGTATTGTCCTATCTGGTTGTCAGTGCTCCTTTGTGCTCTGCCAGTCAACATGAGAAATGCCCTGCTCCCTCTCTCCTTAACTGCTGCCTGTAGATGCCTCCTTTTTTGTTATCTGGGCCATCACAGAGGTCACTTAACTGGCCTCCCTAATTCCCTGTGTCTGTCTTCCAGTCTCAGTATTTCAAAACTCGGCTCTACCTCTACCTCTCCTCTGTTCCTCATGCTCTTTTGGTGGCTCCCTGTGCTAGAGGAAAAGGCCATGCTCCCTAACAGCCTGGAACACTTTTCTTAATTTGGCTATGATCACCTTATGCAGTACTATGTCTTGTCTTTTAGCCCATGGGGCCTTGCTGTGGCTGACATGCACCTTGCCTGTATGACACCACCTTGCACCAGATGCCTCTCTGTCCATGGGAATTCCCTTTGCTCTTTAGGCTCAGCACACACATTCCCATCTCTGTGAAGCACCCCACTGCCATCAATGGGAGTGAATCACCCCCCCCCCTTCCTGTCCCTTGAGATCTTACTGTAATTATTTTTTCAGTCTGCCTGTTCTTACTTGTCAAGTATGTATCATTCCCATTAAGTAATGAGCTCCTTTAGAGTGAGAGCTGTGGATGTTTCCTGGGAAGGATACCTTAGCACCTCGTAGAGGCTCTTGCATTTGTTAGGATTTGATTATTGTTACTGGAAGAACTTTGTCCTAGGGGCTTGTGAAGTAATTACTTCAGTCTCTGGACATGTACTTCATTGCACAAGACCCAGGGAGCTCAGGCTGGAGCCAGGTCTCTGGCCTATTTAATGATGCTGCCACCTACAGATATTCAGTAATAGCTTGTTAATATATGAAAGTATGGTCTATGTGACCACAGGACCATCCCTGCTCATCTGGAATGTAAGACAGTTTGAACAGACATTCTTTTAGATTTCTTATGGCTATACAAGATAGATGATATTCCTATTTTTTTCTATGCTTTCCAAATTATCTACAATGAGAGTATATTACTTTAAAATCTTGAGCTTCTAGCTTGAAGTTCTTATGACTCAGAGCAGGCAAAAATATACGGGCTAGAAGAAAAACATTAAGCCTAAATATCAATGAGCACTACAGGCAGGCCAATTTGGCATTGGAGCAAATTAGTGATATATATATATATATTTTGGTGGTACTGAGGATTGAACCCAGGGCCTTGTGAGTGTGAGGCAAGCACTCTACTAACTGAGCTATATCCCCAGTCCCTGGCATGTCTATCTTAACACTCAATTTTACATATGAGAAAGAGGCTCAGATAAATTAAATAACTTGCCCACCATTGTCCATGTACTACATTTTTGAGACATTATTTAAGTATAGATTCATTAATTCTAAAGCCTGTTTTTTTTTTTTAATATATTATTTGCCTCTCTCTTAGACAACGAAACAAATGCCTGTTTTAGTGAGCTTCTTCATTGCTGTGATTGAAAGACCTGACAAGAAAAATTTTAGAGGAGGAAAAGTTTATTTGGCACTCATGGTTTCAGAGGTCTCATTCCACAGATGGCTAGCTTCATTACTGTGGGCCTAAGGTGTGTCAGAACGTGATGGTGGAAGAAGAAAGCAGCTCAGGGTATGATTATTGGGAAGCAGAGAGAGACTTTTCCCACTGGGCACAAAATACATACCCCAAAGGTCACCCCCACTGACCCATGTCCAGTCACCCTACCTGCCTACAGTTACCACTCAGTCAACCCCTATGATCGGATTAATTCACTAATTAGGTTTAGGCTCTTATAACACAATCATTTCATATCTTTCTTGCATTGTCTTTTGCAAGAGCTTCTGGGGCATATCTCATATCTAAATTGTGACAGTGGCCATCTGTGGTTTATGGAAGAAATCAGGACTTTGGAGATATCCTTCTAGTAGCCTAATAGCCTTAACAAATAAACCCTGATTATTGACAGACCCTGAATTTCATTCCAAATATCTCTTCTTTAAAAAAGTGCTTTACTGCTGTTTCACGGGCAATTGCCATTAGCATCTCTAACAGTCAGGGTTATTAGTTATGTGCCACAGGAACAGACATTGGTTCCAATAGATAGAAAAGGAAGTCATTTGAAGAACATTGAGTTGCTCACAGAATCTCTGGAAGGACCTGGAATCAGGCAGCCAGAACACTTCCTAAAATCACACCATTATATTCCTCTGGTGATGAGAATTAGCTGGGGCACTGTCCTTACTTTGACAGTTGTCCTGGACTCCATCCTCTGCTCTGGAGTCCTGAGTAAGATGTCACCACAATTTGCTGTGTATCTATGTGCCTTGCATTCTCATTTTAGTAGTTTCTCTGTTACAGTCTGCGGCTGGTGTACCTGGCTGGCAGAATGTAGGTCAGGAACTTAGGTCAGAGCTGCAGTGGAAGCTGGGAGGTGAGTATTGGACATTTCTATTTTTATCGTGGGAGATGGGCTCTTCCTCCTAAGATAGTCATTCTCCATACACAGGAGCAAAGAGAATGACAGACAGACTCTGTAGCACCTAATCGTGTTTAGATTATAATTTATTTTAGTGGAGTAGGTTTTCTCTTTATTTCAAAAATAAGGAAACAGATGGCATTTCCCATTCTCTTGGGTTTAGGAACCTTGGTGCTCTCTCTCTGCTTCATCTTCTGGAATCATCTGCTGAGGCTCAGGCATCAGGCTCAGGCCTGCTACTTCCTCGATATTACAGTGGTGATTACCCTAGTCTGGGCTTTCAAGACCTTGAAGTTGGAGGTTCTCAGGAATATCTCTCTCTTTGATCTCTCCAATACCAGTTTCTCCTCTTGGATCCATCTTGCCAATTGCTACCAGAATGCTCTTCCATAAGCCCTGTGTTCATCATGGCTCTCTGTTACCCAGAGTTGCTGTGGTTAACCATTGGTTGACGCAGGAGTCAATGGCCTTCATTAAATGATATCAGTATATTTGGATCATTTCTGATTTGGATCCCTCTAGCTGTGGGTGAAAGAGAATTTGGATGTATAGTTTGCTTTGCTTATGCTCCCTTCTGCCTACAGTGTCATTCCTATTCTTTCAAATGTCCAAATTCTGCCCATTTTTTTTTAGTGTGATTTGTCTCTTTTCCATGAAATCTTCATGCCATTTCAGATTTTCTTATTGGTCTTTCTCTGATACTTAAAAATTCATGATCCACACTTCACAATTTATTATTTTGTATCATTTTCTAATTTCTTCAAGTGTTTTTAATTCCTGTATTCTTCCCTGCCTACCCTCAAATCCTTAAAGGGGAGGGGGAACAGTATTTGGACCACAAGAGATACTTGGTTGATGATTAATTGAATAAAAAATAAACCTTAGGTATAAGTTTCTGGTTAGTATTATGTGTTTTCAATCAGATTGCAAGAAAGGAACTTTAATCACAATTCTGGAAACTTTTTAGCAGTTGTGGATCAATTTTCACTCTGGCTTCAGAGTGGTATGTTCATTGTTCCCCGTTGTTGAGTATCTTAAATAGTCCTGTGAGATATCCTGAATCACAGGTGTTCATACCTGATATTGACTAGGTGCATATAATTAACTTCATTCTTTGGAAATCAGTATAAAAATGATAATAAAGAGATATACTACAGGTGGCACTTTCTGGGTAATAAAAAAAGGAACACACGTATGACACACATAGGAGTTCACTGGTTATTTTTCCTAATTTTTTTTTCTTTATGTCTATTGTGGGATCTCTAAGTGTTTATTTTTTGAGACATCTCTTCATTGGTTAGTTTTTTGTGCATGAATCCTATTTATGCACATGAGTGTCACCTTAGCCAGCATCATTGGCAGAATGATTTAATGTAATCAGCAGTTATCTTAAGTAACTTACTGTAAGCCAGGCTTATAAAACTGCATGGCCTTTTCAACTTTTTTTAATGATGATAAGTTAATGTTTCTTTTTTAACTTATTTTTTTTAGAAAATGTGGTTTTAATTTTTCACTTTGATGGGACCCATCATTATCTCTTACCAAACTGGACTTTTTGAACAAGACACAGGATGGTTGATTGGTCCACTTGTTTAAAATGGTGTGAGTTTATGGTTTCCTGTTGCAAATTGATAAGCCTTAAAAGCCACAGGCCATGTTATCTAATCTGTGAATTATTCTTGTTACATAGAAAACCTTAATAAAAGTCAAAAGACATTATTAGCCCTTTATGTTCTTCTCCTTGGGTTTGTCCCTTTCCATTTTTCTTTGTGGTTATTAATAGTTTTTCATATTGATTTGTAAGAATTATTTGTATGTTAAAATCATTACCTTCTTGTCTTTAATATGTTTACTTTGGTTTATAGTTATTGTGCTGTATAATGATTGAATACATTTATGATTTCCAGTCTATTAAAATGGTTCATTATGATTTCTCCTCAACTAAGATATTTTTAATCAAATAAATTAGTTTGAAATATATTAAACAACCTAGAATTTTTCTGGTGTAAAGTGAGGAATAATTGATTGTTTTCTTCCCTTGACAATCTGATCACACTCAGCTAATTTTTATAAGTTTTATTCTTCGTTCTCTTATTTGGTATTAATGCCAGCCAGAGTTTTCTCTAAATTGCTTTTCTATGTGAGGCTTTCCCCAAATGTCATTCGGTTTTTAAATAAAATATCAGTCTACTTCTTCATCGTGCAGGTTGTTAATCATGCCCAGTATCACTATGTGCAAATCCAGGTGTCAGGTCATTGTTCCTCTGCTCAGGTCATCCGTGAGTGTAAGTCACTGAGTGCATGGTGGTGGAGGGTCAGGAGATTTGGTGATGTCTTCAAGATATCTGCTCACCCTCTAACCAGCTTTGCTTCCTGAGTATAGAATGCAATAACAACTACAGTGGCAGCAAAATCTTACTGTTTTCATTTTTACCCCTCTATGTGACCTTCTGTGTCTTAGAAGTAAATTAAAATGTTTTAATTCAGAACAAAATCATGAGTGAGGAAAAGACTTAACAGTTGAACTATCTACGTGATCCTGAAATGAAGGGACTTCTAATCTGTTATTTCCTGGTTTTTTATTGTTTTCTAACATGGTTTTCCTTTCTTTTTTGTTTAATTTCATTTTCCTTTATTGTCTGGGTGGTCTTCCATGCTGTCTTCCCCTTATTGTATATCTTTTTTTTTTTTTTTTTGCAGTAAATAGTGGATATTTATTTGAAATGAAACAACAAAAAAACAAAAAACAAAAAACTTAAGTACCTGGACTATTGCATTTAATCATGTATTGTAATTGTGTTACTCTACCTTTTTGTATCAGAGACAGATATACAATGAACATTCCAATATCCCAGATTGCACGCTAGATAGGAGTTCTTAAGGCCTTTTACATAACCATCAAAAGACAGATATTGGATTCTGCAATATAGTACAAAAGTCCACAATCAATCTAGTCTTAGCCAGTATTTCAGTTTACTTCTGTTGTTGTACAAAGAATTGGCTATTACTAAGACTTACAAGTTAACTTGTAGGAATTTATTATCAGGAAATAATTAGATACATGGATAAATATTTACATACATAATTATTCTTTCCATTGTAATTTGTGATGAACTGGGCAGAAAATCTGGTGAGTTCAATGATAGGTTATTGACTAAGGGCATTATAATTTCTTATCCTGTAGAATACAGTGTAGCTACATGTCTTAGTCTGTTTTCTGTTACTATAAGAAGAATAAGTGAGGCTGGACAAAAAGTATGCATTGCACTGACACAAAAAGTCAGCTGTGTTAACAGTCATACAGCAAGTAACCAAACTTGCTGAAATTATTGTCCATCTTACCTTCTTTCTGACTCATCCTCTTGCCTCTTGGTCTTTCACCCATTTCCTGCTATCTTCTCACTGTTTGTTGTGGGATGGTCTCAGGACATCCTCCATGAAAGGAAAAAAAATGTGTTTAGAGTCTTGCTATATGGTGATTACCTAATTTCTTCAGTTACTGATGAAAATAAAGTATAGGAAATGGAAAGTATGATTGGAAAGTCCGACTTGCTCAGTTTCCTGGGCAAGACCTCTTCTGGCTCCAAGAAGAGAGCATGCCATTCCTTTTCCTTCTACCTTTGCATTTCTTTTCTGTCTCACCTCAAGGTCATCTAAGGCTCCAAAGGGAAGGGAAGCTAATGAAGAAGTGTGAAAACCTGCCCAGGAAGGCCTGAGTGACATCCAGGCCTCTGCAGTACCTCTTGGTGGCACCCAATGCCTGGAGCTTTGGTTTGGGGAAAGAATCAGGATCCAGCTGCTGCTGTTGGAGTCCAGATGTTTTGGGTTTTGCCTTATCCTTAGCAATATGTCAGTGGAATTTTAAAAAAGCCTTCTCTTCCATGACAAAGTGTTAAAAGGGCAGAAGTTTGTTGGTTTTGTTTTCTAGAAAATATGGTCTTTATAAAGGCATAAACTCCTAGGAACTTTTTTTAATTGATCTTATTTTTTTAAATACATGGCAGTGGAATGCATTACAATTCTTATTACACATATAGAGCACAATTTTTCATATCTTTGTATATAAAGTATGGTCACGCAAATTCATGTCTTTATACATGTATGTACTTTTTTTGCATTACAATTCTTATTACATATGTATACCAAATTGGAACCGTGTAATTAGAAAAGTGGTTTTTTCCTACATAGTATTTTCTAAGAGCAATAAGCTATGCTGTGGCTTGATTATTCTTAAAACCTTTCTAGCAATGTTTCTCTAAGGAATTCATATCATTAATTTTTTTACAAATAGTTTTCTTTGCTATAATGAACAAAAATAAAAAAGATGTTTTGTAATTTTTTTTCTGTTGTTCTCAATTTCATGATATTTGGGTCATTTGGGAAAGAACTGTAGCCTGAGTGAAAATTTGATATTCTAATGTATAGCATAAAATGCAATTTAAAACATGTATAAAATGCACTCTAATTCATAATAATTGGATAAGTTAGCATTTTTGCCTAATGATTTATGCTGTTGTTTTGGAATGTTTAAATATTTTCTCCCATTTCAGTGCATTTTCAATGTACTTTTGGTTCCTTCCCTGAATTTATAAGCTCTTTGGTTTTATAGATTCTAGTTTCTTAAAAAATATTTATAGCAGGGTCTTACACACTTCAAATGCTCATAAAATATCTTGACTTGACTTGTCTATAAATTAGAGAAATAGCAAGGATTCCAAGAATCTAGGTGATGCTTGTGTCAGTCAAATGTGCTAAGGACTAAGAAATTGGTGCTGACACATAATGCTCTTTTCTCCCTGGAAATGTGATCTCCCTTGTTGACTTGATTAAATAATTTATTCATTCTGTGTTTTTACTGACAGTTAAGCATTGTCAATTTCTCAGACTCTAAGGTTTTATCTAATTATAGTGATGACTCTACCCTAAAATGTTGCTTTATTGAGAGGAGACAAAGGAAACCTTCAAGAAATAGTTCAGAGAAAGGAACTATAAGGCATTGCTTATTTTTAGGTTGCCAAGAATAACCTAAGAATTGCTTTAAGGGGGAGAAATATCGCAAGAGCATCTCAGAATATTCTTAAGGATCAGAGGCACGATCTGATAATTCAGTAAGTCTTTTTCCTTTGGCAGGTTCCACTCAGCCTTTTGAGCAGTATAAGAATAGCTTATTTGTAGGGAAGTTAAAAAAAAAAAATAAGCCTTTAGCAATATTTATCAGGAACTTGGAAAATATTCATACCCTTTGACCTATAAACTTAACTTGTAAGAATTTATTATCAGGAAATAATTAGATACATGGATAAATATTTACATACATAATTATTCTTTCCATTGTAATTTGTGATGAACTGGGCAGAAAATCTCATGAGTTCAATGATAGGTTACTGACTAAAGGCATTATAATTTCTTATCCTGTAGAATACAGTGTAGCTACATGTCTTAGTCTGTTTTCTGTTATTATAAGAAGAATACGTGAGGCTGGGTAATTTATAAAGAAAAGAAGTTTATTTGGGTCCATTAGTTTTCCAGTCTGGAAAGCCCAAGATTGAGGAGCTGCATTTTATGAAGATCACAGGCTATTTAAATGCATGACAGAACATGAAAGGAAAAGGGTGCACGTGAAAGAGAAAATGTAAGAGAGACCTTGCTTTGTAACAGCCACTCACATTGCAATTTATCCATTCTGGTGAGAACAAGACCTCACAGGAAAAGGCGTCTGTCCATTCATGAGGACTTTACTCCTATGAACTGAACACCTCCCATCAGCCCTCCTCCCAACTCCTGCACTAGGAAAAAAGAAAACCTCAGCATGAATTTTGTTTGGGACAAAACATAGCAGATGGGAGTAGATCTAGATTGCCTTTTGTCTTATATCAGTGTTTTGGAATTGAGGTACCTTGTATGGGATTTGGGTCATGAATTGTCCTTACTGTGAGGTTTGAGAGTGTGTGCTAATAGTGACCTACAATTTCATTAAAGTGATAAAGACTATTTCTCAGTTTTTGCACTATATAATTTCCTTTCTCCAGTCCTCAAAAACTGTGTATCCACAAAAATATTATTTTGTAAGAAAATGTTACCTAGAGTTCTAAAAGCAATTTGGAAAAGGATGTGGCAGCTTTGAATTTTATTGTTTTATGCACACTTGCTGCTTTTATTTTGTCTTTCCTAATCACTTTTCATTAAAGCAGTTTTTCTTGGCCTCATATGTTCTCTTAATTTGTATTTGCAATTTCTATGTTCAGTACTAGTCCTTGTTCATGAGGAGTTTGTAAGCATTAGCATTAATGAACCCACTTGTGTCCCATACTTCTACTTGAGATGAAAATTTTAGCATTAAAACTTTAAGTAATCATATGTTATCTAAGCCTACTAGACATTGTTTAAATATCTCTATTTTGAGTCCCAATTAAATATGCATGTTGAAAGTATTTTTTAAAAATAAGAATTTGGATTATGAAATCATCTACTGTTGGTTAGATATGTGAAAATAACCTGAATTTCTATGTTTTGCCTGATAATCTGAATATTGTATTTCTTAAAATTGCTAACTCCCAACTCTCACTGCTGACTTGTAAATGTGCAAGTTTCTTTAAAGGACCAGAGAAATTTTCTCATTTTCTGTTCCTGCTGATCCTGGACTTGTGCACTGAAATACATTGCCATAGACTGTGAACAAGGAAAAAGAAAATCTAACAAGAATTTTATATTGCTTTTAAAGGAACAGGTCATATGTACTGCTTCAGGCTGCTTCAAGGCCAAGTCAAAAGACTGAAGATGTATATGGATGGCTAGTTTTGTTGTGGTCTTAAATAGTCACAGAGCTTAGACAGACTCCAGAAGCAGGAGTGTATGTGAAGTGTAGTGGATCCAGGATGTCCTGCTGTTTATAAGCTGTACAACTTTAGGGGGCGCCCTTCACAGGGACTTACTGTGTTAACTTTAGATTGCTGTGTCAGAATACCCAAGAAAGCATCACAGTGGAAGCAGGTGGTGGAGCAGAGCTGCTCTCCTCCCTGTGGCTGAGAAACAAGGTGAAGCGGAGTACCTGGGGACAGGATATACCCTTCTAGGTATGCTCCCAGTGATCTACTTCCTCCTGCTAAACCCAGCCTCCTAACAGTTTCCATAACCTCCCAATAGTCAATATAGACCCATCAGTAGATTTCCCAGTCATATCAGAACCCTCATGATACAATCACTTCCCAGAAGCCTCACCTCTGATAGTTGTTGCACTGAGGACCAAGCAAGCCTTCAACAGAGGAACTTTTGGAGCACATTCCAGATTTAAGCTATAGTACTTCTCATGTGTGCAATACAGTGTCATGTATAGTGGCCCTGGAACACCATTGCCCTGTTCTCCCCTCTGGTCTGTTTTCCTGGAGGCGCTGGAATGGTGTGAGGAATCAAATTAATCTAATCTCATATTTCTCTAAAAGCCCTGTTTCAATAGATAAAGCAGAGAATAAATCAAAGTGTCTTTTAATATAAGGATTCGTCACAGTTTCCACTCCATGAGGAGAGAAGCAGCAGAACTTGATTCCAAATGTTGAGTCTAACTGCAATTGAGATAAAGTTCTATAGCTCCCATCCCCCCTTTAAAATATCTACATGTTTGAAATATTTGAGAAAAGATCAAGAAGACGGTGTTAGCATTTGTACTCAAATAATCTTTCTTGGAAAAGCACTTTGATCTGAAACAATCATTGTGACACCTAGAAAGCAACGGCGTCAATGGCTTTGAAGTAGTTCTTTTTTGGGAGGTGAGTGCTGGAGGAGAAATCTACCATGTGCTATTTGTGGTTGGGTCAGGTTTACTTTACAGTCTTAGACTGACCCTCCTGTGGAGAAGAATGTAATGTGTGTTAGGGTTGTTTGCTGTGCTTTGTTATATAGGATTTCACAGCAAGGGAAATTATGCCAGGTATTTCAAAGGATATTCCTACTCTCAAGATAGCAGGACAGCAGAAATCATTATTGGTAGAAAGTAAGTTACCACATTAATTTACATATTATTCAATATGTATGTAAGACAACAATCGTCAACTTTCTTTTAGTAACTTGGTTTACATTTAGTTCTAACGAATTTGATTATGGAGAAATTAAATAGACAACTTTGGAAATTATTTTTGTGTTACTTCAAATTTGGATTTGAGGTGAATTTTCATCTGACAGAAGCTGGTGTCTTTCTGTCTTTCTTTTTTTTTTCTTTCAAATGGTGAATACCAAAATCAGAAAAGGGAAATGAGACACTGATTTTGAATAGGGAAATTTCTCACATTTATTTGATTTTTTTCATTGTTGCCTATGGTACATATATAAAATGATGTAACTTAAAATTAATAAAAATTAATAAAATTTAATAAAATTAATTAATAAAAATTACTTAAAATTAATAAAAATTAATAAAATTCAGAATTTACATAAATTACTAGTACTGCTTCAAAGTACTTCAATTATCTTAAACAGTAGATGGTAAAGTTGCTATTGCTCAAGGAATCTTCATATCCCTCACTGCTACACATTACCATTTTCTCCCAGCCAACTCTGTTTTCATCAGTTTTCAGTTTTTAACATCTAATACTTTGTTTCAACCAAAGGCTGGCTCCACAGAGCAATTAAGAACAAGTTTAAAAATGATTTCCATCTGTCCTAGGATTCTAAAAGCATCTTTGCATTAAAAATCCTTTTCTGAATAAAAAATGATGTGTACCTATTATTAAAGTGTCCAACAACATAGAAATGTTAAAAAATAGAAACAAAAGTGAAATCCTATAGCAGTTGCACTTCCTCAGCCCTCATTGCTGCTATTGCATCTTATGTCCTTTGAACATCCTGTTTATTAGAAGCACAGGCAGTCCCTGGGTTGGGAAGCAGCTGGAGTGGAGGACTGGGAGCCGGGCCACCTGGGGCAGTGGTCAGGTCTGAGATTCCTTCCTTTTCCTGCACAGGGTTCTTCCTCTGCAGAGCAGTAAGCAGGCAGGAGACCTTGAACAGCCTAGTTTTAGAAAGTGAGCCTCGAGTAAGTGCTCAAAAATGTACCAATTGAGTCACAAATGCAGCCTCCTTAGAATTTTCCTTAGTGGGTCTGTCTTCCTTCCAAAAGACTATTCTCATTACTTGTGTTTAGTCTTCATTTTTTGAAAAATAAAATGTTATCTAGATTAATATTTAGAGGAAGCAGAGGACCAAAAGGGAATAAATTTTAAAAACATGTTGTTGTAATCTCTCCATGGCTTATCATTCTGTATCAGTGGTTCTCAAAGTGTTCTTTGGACCAGCAGCATCCATGGCATGGGAGAATATTCTAGAAATACAAATTCTTAAGTGCTACTGAATTGGAAACTGGAGCTGGCACCCAGCAATCTGTGTTTTAACAAGTCTCCCACTGATATTGATACAGGATAAATATAAAATCAAAAATTGTTTTAAACAAAATTTTTATTTGGAATTTTTATTCTCTCATTTTCCACTAACTTTCACCCCAACCTAAAGGCAGTGATGTTATTTCATGGCTGTGCACTATTTTATGGCTCTGCTGTTTGAGGCCACTCTCTGCTGTTCTGCATACCTCATCACTAATCATCCTTAAAACTTTATTTCAGTCTAACTCACTGGAAAGACTCCCTTGGTCCAGAGATCCGGTTTGGCTTGCTTTGTTTATGCTCTTTGGAGTCCTGTGAAAACTTTGTTTATAGAACTCTTATTTTGATTGTAGTGGTTTGTGTATAGTTTTGGGAATTCCTTGAGGAAAGGGATTACATCTTGATGCTGCTTTTATTCCTGATACCTAGGGGGATTTATGGCATGTGCAGATGCCCAGTAAATAATTGATTGAAAGATGAAGTGAAAACAAATAGTAACTTCTCCAAGATGGAGAATTACTAAGAGATACATTGGTGTTAGGAAAAAGTTTAAACAGCTTGGGTTTGAATCCTATGTCTAGCCCACTTCTTTCATTTCTCTGACATTCAGTTTCCTGCTGGGTTACAGTGGCATAATTTCTGTCTCACAGGTGCATGTCGAGTTCCTGACACACAGCACTGAAGAAAGGTAGCTAATAATAATCATAGTAAGAGTAGTATCTTGCACACATCAGTAATTTGAAGACAATCATCCTTGTCTCTCAAAGTCATACTGTACGATAGGGGCATTTTCCCACTTAGTTTTAAAAATTATTTTTTTTATCATCACAAAGCACATAAACTTGATTAAATGAAGCCATTTAATATTTTGAGAGGGAAAATGTTAAAAAATTCAAGTACATTGATGGCAAAATATTTTAATCAGTATGCACTTAAAATACAAATAAGGTCCTTATTGTACATTTGTGTAAATATTTTTTATTTTAACAAGCAAAACTACTGATATATATATTTTTGAATTCTACTTGTCAGAATGATGCAAAAGTTATTGATTCTGGTATAATTCCCAAAACTTTATTTTGTGATACCATTTTTAAAAAATATATACCTGTGAATATAAGGTGCTCTCTTGCAAATATAGGCCAAAACCAGATTCATATACTTTTTAAAGGGATCAATGCTCAGAAAAATTTGGCAATCATAGTTTGAGGAAATTTAATATTTATACCTTTTAGTGGGACAAAATATAGAGCCTTCCCATTAGCTTATAAGTAGAATCTGTAATCCTACACATCAACTTACAGCACATGAATATGATGGATAGTCAACCACCTTGGCTCCCCCACCTTCCTCCTTCCCTCCCTTCCTTCATGTCTTGTTTATAAAAGAACTGATTCCTAAAAAAGATAAAATAGCTGACAAGGTTGTGCCACTGTTGGCTCACTGTTACAAACTGGAGTTGTGGCAGTTTAGTTGAGTAGATTTGGAGTCTCAGATCTACCGTGGTTTGGATATGATTTTTGCTGGAGGCTCGGTCCTCAACCTGGTGATTCTGAGGAGGGGGAACCTGAAAGAGGTGGGATTTAGTGGGAGGTAATTAGGGGGTTGGGGTACAGCCCCTGGAAGGATGAAAGCTGGTCTCATGGAGGTTGTGAGGCTACCATGCATGCGTGGCCTTTTCTGCACATGGCTGTTTGCTTTGTGTTCTCTGCCATGCTGTTTCGCAGCCAGGAGGACCCTCACCAGAGGCTGAACAGATGGGGCCACCTGATCATGGAAGTTCAGCCTCCAGAACTGGGAGCTTGAATTCTCCTCTCTTCTTCCCTTCCTTCCCCTGCCCCCTCCCCCTCCTCCTTCTCTGTCCTGTCTTTCTTTCTCTTTTATTTTTAGAGACATTTTAAAAACAAAAGTCTCTAAAAGTGCTATGAGAGCAAACATTTGATCCTTATGTAGCCCCCAAACAGATGCATACACTTCTTAAAGGGCTCAGGCCTCAGAGGAAATGTGAAGCTGGTGCTTGAAAAACTCTATTCCCAATGCCTTCTGTGTGGATTAAATTAGAACTGCTGCCTGCCAGTCTGTCCCCTCCCTCCCTCCTTTCCTCCTTCCCTCCCTTCCTACTTCCTTTTCTTTATTTTCTTTTTTTCATTCCCTTCTTCATTTTTCTCTATCCTTCTTTTTCTCTCCCTCACTCCCTCCTTTCTTTCCTTTCTCTTTCTCCTCTCTTTCCTTCCTCCCTCCCTTCTTATCTTCCTCTTTTTGTCCCTCTCTCTCCCTCCCTTTTTCTATTTTTCTTTTCCTTTCCCTTGTAAGAAAGGGAATTGCTATATTGCCTAGACTGGTCTTGAACTCCTGAGCTCAAGGGATCCTTTTGCCTCATCTTCCTGCTTAGCATGGGCTATAGACCTATACCACTTATACCCATCTTGGCTCTTTTCTTTGTGAGTACCCAACTTCAGGCATTTTTGTTATAGCAATAGAAAATGGACTAATATAAAATCCAACAAACAAAGCCACTGATTTTAGAAATGAGTGCCTAGGGTTCAGAGAGCCTACATGGCTGGCCATTATCTTATAGCAGTTCAGGGCATATCTAGGATGAGAAACTATAATGATCGTATGGCATTTTGGGGCGGTCATTTGGCATAGTCATTTTGTAGGATCCACTTTGATACCAGGAAATTTTTTATGTGGCCTGAAATGAAAAATCAGGCTTTTCTCTTTAGTTAAAATAACCACTTACCTCGTTATTGAGCTTTTATCTCATCTTCAACTCTGAGAACTAAAACTTTATGGAATGGGATTAGTAATGAAGCAAGGATCCATATGGGGATTGGGATTTTGAAGGGATCAGGAGTATCTTCCAGCTTGTTACTTTCTTTTCTTTTCTTTTTTTATTAAGCTTAGCTCTTTTGACCTGGTGTCAGGATATCTGCTTTGAAACATCCAACCCAGAATGTCCAAATATTCAGCCTTATCCTGGGCTCTTTGTGTCCCCTCAGATTTCCTCTTTCTATGGTATTGAAAGACCCACAATTAATGTGAACATTTCAACCTGTATATAAATATTTTGTAGGGCTTTTCCTCTTAGTCCATGTTGCTGTCAGGTGTTTTCTGGAGGAAATAACGTTTAAAGATCATCTAGATACCAAAACCTCTTCAATAGGCTGTGTTTTGGCAGAGTAGTCTTTTTGAAGGAATATTTAAGACAGAGAATACTAAATAAAAAGAGAATCATAAATAATCACAACAGAAACACGATATTATTAGACCACCACCACTGGAACAGAAGCCAGCACAAGGTAGATCCATCCTGGTTCTCTCTGTTGAAGGGATTTTATTGCTTATGTGCTGTAAGAATTCTTATAGAACGTCATGGGTACAACAAGTTTGCCCTCATGGAAAGGGTGTAAAGGATGTAGATTGTAGAATTACTAAATTATTCAGACATGAGTTATCATAGAATTTTATCTGTATGCAGGCGATTTCTCACTCAGGAGTCTTCCTGAAGCTTGTCAGGGGCAGGTTGTCCTGGCAGATGTAGCCAAGCACTGTCTAGTAGGCACGTGTGTCTGATGTGATGGGCCTGGAAGTCTGTCTTCAGAGAATGCTGGGAAAAGGAACTCAGGGGCAGCTCCTGAAGAAGAGTGGTGGCCCCAGATAACTCTGGTGAAAGACTTTTGGACTATAGTGACTCCCTACCCCCATCTTGTCATTTAAGAAAATGGGTGCCCACTGGAATTTTCCCCCCCAATTTAGTGCAACAGAGTGGAGCACTCCTGCTCGCTGGTGTCATTTCACCATAAGGGCTGAGCTTCTTTTCTACATCCTTTGAGAGGATTATTTTCTCTGTGCCAGTTCTTGGTAAATACTCATACCCTAAGGGAAATTTAGATTATCCGGGATTAACCACATGTATTCAGAGGGTCTAATGACTAAATAGTGTTCCTTGCATTGCAAAATATCTGAGATCCAGAAAAAGAAGTCTTCCAGAGCTCTTAAGGTAGAAATCTTCCTTAGGATTTAAAGGCCACAGGTGACAGAATTTTAAAGCAACAGCTATTGTCCTGCTGTTTTGAAAATTGCTATGCACGTAATTCAGTAGAAGTCAACACTAAAGGGAAAATTGCAAAGGCTTGGAATGGAAAAGAAGAGGGACATCAAAATGGAATTAAATAATAAAAGTTAATTTTCAGCTTTTTAATCTTAAGTCAAAGTGCAAGTCAACTTCAAAAAGCTGATTAAATACCGTGTATTGAGGTTGAGTATAAAACTGATTGTGATCGGCATGGTCCTCAGCTAAGACTAAAAAAATGGAAAAGCAAGATGAAGGGAAAAAATTGAGTCACTAATTGCTATAAAAATCCTATTTTATTAGTACTGGTCTATATGTGTCACAACACATAACCCACAGATAATTTCAGAATCCTCAGTTGAGAGTAGGCCCAGGCCAGCCCCAGATTTGTGACTCTAGCCTGACTCAGGTTCAGATTAGCCCAGATGTAAGATGACCTGGCCACAAGTATTTCTGGCAATTCTTGAGAGTTCTGGGTCAGCTATTTCAACCAGCAGAGCTATCTTTGTTTCTCTCTGGAAGAGCATCAAATTTCTAAATAATGCTTGGACTTAATCCTCTCCGTAAAGCATCTTCTACACCATAATTATCAAGAGTCAGATCAGATTTCCTAAAGTTTGCTGAAACTGGACCCACTTCCTGGAATCAGGTACATCCAGGAGAGCACAGATTGAATTGATCTCAAACATCTATTTCCTTTACCATTTTCCAAGTTCACTCCCTGATCAATTCAGAGCTGGACTTTGTTAAAACAGCTTCCTCCTAGTCTCAAGCCTTCCTCTAAACTATCTTGTGCAGCCATCAGATTAGTTGTTTTTGATATGTTACTTTAGGGCAGTTAATTCTGTTTTGATTCCCCATAGTATAAATAATGATGTCCTTGGTCTGTCATTTAAAGCTGGCTGCTTCCAACTTGCCTCTTGGACCATATTTCATACTCCACTGTCCCAAACCCACAGTCCTCACCTCCAAGTATTTGCTCCTATTGTGTATGCCACCAGTCAGTTCCTATTCAGCATCTGTGTGCCATACAATGTTCTAGATGCTACAGATACTGCAGGATGCTACTGTAAATGAGGCTGTCAGACTCCCTGCTCTCATGGAGCTTAAATGTCTAGTCCAGGAAGACAGAAAATAAACATATGTAATATTTCAAAAGGGAGAAGTTAGGACAGATAAAAAATCGACAGTAGGTATTGCTATTTGGATCTCTGAAAAGCTCATATTTTGAAAAATTGGTCATCATTGCAGCAAGGTTCAGAGATGGAGCTTTTAGGCAGTGATTAGGGCTATACACTTATCAGTAGCTTAATCCATGTGATGGATTAATAATTTGGATGGACTATTTAGTGGGAACTGTAAGCTTGTGGGCATGGCTGGAGGAGGTGGTCACTGTGGGGAGTGGTCTTGCACTATATCTGTCCCTGGCCCTTTTTTCTCTTTTCTTTTTTCTCTCTCTTCCCTTCTCTCTCCCTCTCCTCCCCACCTCTGTTTCCTGGATGCTGTTACTTGATCAGCTTTTCTCCACCATGTCCTTCTACCATGATGTCCTTCTTTACCTCTGGGCAGACCATGGGCTGAACCTCTAAAACCGAGAGCCTGAAATAAACTTTACCTCCTCTAAATTGTACTTGTCAGGTATTTTGGTCACAGCAATGGAAATCTGACTAACACAAAGGGATAGAGGACTGGTACCCTGTCTTTTAACTCCCATTGACATGTCTGGCTCTTCAATTTTTATAGCACTAATCATGGGCTATTTTGATTTTTTATGGTTGTAGTTATATAATCTGGATCCGATTACCTGTGTGCAGATTTTCTGTGTACTTAAAGCCCTGTGACTATGGCAAATTTCTTACCTACACTGAGGAAGAGTAAGGTTATCTTTAAAATGAGGATAATTGTGTGCATAAAGTTGTCTGAGAGTGTTTAATAATTTCTGCAAAGTGCTGAGTACAGAGGTGGATGTTATGTGTATGTCTGTGTGCACATGCTTGTGTATAATATATAACAGCATTTGATTGTTTACCATTGTAATTTTTGTTTGGATAAGGTTAATTTTAAATCCATGTAATCATTTATACTGCTCAACAGAGAAACAACCATTCAAGATACAGAATAATACATTTCCTGACCTTCTGTTTAATAGGCACCAGAGGAAGCAGCACTCATTGCTGGGCTCTAGGCTTTGGGCACTGTTCTCTTTTCACTGGGTCCTGTTGTGTTCACTGCTTCCCTTATTTTCAATTTGCTACTACAAGATTTTACATATAAATTATTTCCCCTAGCTAAATGCTTTGCCCTTGTAAGTAAGATATGGAAATTTGAATTAACTGATGATCTTAGGAATTTTTGACATATTTTTATACATGAATTTTTACTCAAATGCTACAGACCAAACTTAGCTCATAAAGACGTTTTAAGCATTTGCACTACTACATAATGGGTGGTCCTGCTTTAGTAAATAGTAGAGTCTTTTTGCATATATCTTGTGTTTGTACAAATGCACTCTAGGATGTTTGCACAATGGCAAAATCGCCTGACAATGCATTTTTCAGGATGCAGCCCTGTTGTTAAGTGACATAGTACAGTGTGAAGATTCTGGCAGCAGCACTTGCTCTTAGCAGATGGGGATGTTAGGACTTGGGCTCATGTCTGGGTTAGGTCATTTGATTGTCATGTTCCTAGAAATCATTTCATCTCTCTGACCCTTAGAGGGTTCTCATTTTAAAATGAAAATATAGGTTTTGTGTTTAAATAAAAATGACCACTTAACCTACTGCCTGACAATCAAAGGCACTCAATAATTAATTGCTAAATTGAAGAATGGGAGGGGAAAAAATAAAAACCCTGATTCTGTTTGATTTCAGGAACTCATAGTGCTACTCTATTCAAGCCTGTGATTTTTCAAACCTAGCTGATTATTAGAATTACCAAGGAAGCTTTAAAAATTCCATTGTCAAGGCTCCATCATATAGTGTATTTCCTGAAGATAAGGCCTGGTGAGTATTTCCCCCAAGCTAAATTATTGAAATATTTGTTCTTCGGGTCTCCACTGTCTGTCTCCCTTTAATTTAATCTGTTGAACTGGCAGTACAGTTTTCCTAGAAAACAAACTCAAATATGTTCCTGCTTCCTTAAAAACTTGCCTAACTTGTGGGCCTAACAAATTAAATTCTAACTTTAAAATGCAATCTGAACCTAACTTGCTTACCTAGTACCTGGGAAATTGTTACTGTGGCTTGTCAAGTTTGATAAATGGAGCCAAGCCAAAGGGGAAGCCCTGAGCGGGAGGCAGGGATCTGGGAGTCCATTCCATGCAGACTGACTCAAACATTGGTGAGATCATTATCCCTGGAACTAAATGACCTTCACTGTTTGGAAGAAAGAACAAGAAGGGGTGAATGCTTAGAAACAAGTGGAAGGATTCAGAAGTGTTACCAGGCACTGAATAATATTAATGTTTCTTTTTGTGTGTGTGAAAAACACTGGAAGGGAAGACCTGATCACCCATTAGCAATCAGATCTCAACTTCTGTGTCCCCTCCTCAGAAAAGCTTTCCTAGAATCTTGGGTGAAGACGTGTCCCCTCTTATGCTCTCCTACAGGACTCTGTGCCATTTCTCCTTAACTCATATCATCAGTAATTGTGCATGTGTGTTTTTGTGATTATCCTCTTGTCTCCCAGCTCGACTGTGAGCACACTGGGGGACGGGCAAGGTCTTGTCCAGTTTGTCTAATGAGTGTCTGCAGGGCTGAGCTGGCATGTCTGCCTGGGTGATTGCTGGCTCTATAGGACTTATCAAGGGACATTCACAGATGGTGAGAAATGTGAAACCCTCTTTCTTTTCAGTACCTGTTGGGCCTTCCTCTGGTTTCACTGAGGAGAATGGTGGACATCTAGAAGTGTCAGTGTCTGCTCTGATTTGACCATGTCAAGTTGTGGGATCTTTGGGATGTCACACCACTCTGAAGCTATCCCTGCTTTTGTAGAATGAAGGCTTGGCCTAGGCCTTTCGTCCCTGTGGATCTGCTTGCTTTCCCACCGTGCTCTGATTTCTCTGGAGGGTTTTATGCAGACCTGTGCTGTCTATTGGCCAGCCATTAACTACACATGGCTATGAGCACTCAAAATGCAGCTAGTCTGAATTGAGATACATTGTAACTTAATCTACAAAATCATGCGTGTAAATTAACTATAAAAAACTGATGTAAAAAATTTATAACATTTGACAAATTTGTTAAATAAATTTACTTATCAAGTAAATTTAAAAAGGTCCTTGGATATGTGCTCAATATACAAAATCAAATATATCTTTGTAAACTATTAACAAGGAGAAAACAAAATTTAAAATGAATCACATTTATAACAGGATGTCACCAAATATAATATAATACTAAATATAATACTTCATGTGCATGATCTCTATACTGAAAAATGTATAAAATATTACTAAAAATTCACTAAAGAAGACCTAGATAAATGAAGAGACATTCTATGTTCACAGATTTAAAAAAACAACCTGATGTAAAATGTTTTGGCTTTCATATTGATTACATGTAGGAATGATATGTAGATGTGTTGAATTACATAAAATAATATGAAAGTTAATTTCACCTTTAATTTTTTTTTCAAACGAGGCTTTTAGAATTTTCGAGTTATATGCGTGGCTTATGTATTTCTATTGACTAGCTCCGGTCTAGAAACTACTTTTCTAACATGATAATTAATTTACCTGCATTTTAATGGTTCATATGCATATGAAAATGAGTGTTCTCAAGCAGATTATGAAATGACCAGTATTATTAAACCAGCCAGAAGAGAGATTTATAAGGACTGTCATTTTATTCTACTCCTGAAGGCAAAGTTTTAATTTATGCTAGGTGGTATGAGATATAAGAATCACATGCAGAGGACTTGCTCTTTATTTTTCTGTGAGCATTCCTGAGGCTGGGACTGAAGATGGAGCATCTTCAGGCTGCTCATCAGTGACAGATGCTTCTTTACTGTGAGAGCCTATCATTCATTCTAGCATAGTTCAGGAAGCAGACACGTTTGCCAGTGAGTTGTAGGATTTCAAAAGGGAGCTGAGTTAGGAAAATGTGTTGACTTTGCCCATCTTTGAACATTAATTAAGTTTTCCAAGTCCCATAAGTCATGTAGAACCCTCTCAGTCCACTTCAGATCACATAAGATCATGGTCTGACGTGAACACAAGACACGCTCTTCCAATTGGAGTCGAGTAACAGCCACAGTGGCTTCCCAGTGAGCTTCTGATGACTGCTCATTATAGGGCTGTTCTGCTAGAGTCATTTGAATGGTTCAGTGAAGAACCCTTGTTCACTTAGAGTCTGCAGTTAAATTCCTGTTCTTGGCATTGAATGAGTTAAAAGTGCTGCATAATCATTATAGCCTATATGTCTACTAAGCAAGGGATAATTTGCAAATATAATTAGATTTTTGAAACTAAAGTGTTTTTTTTTTTTTTTACAGTTGTGAACAAACAATTGAATTCCTTATTATTTCCTGACTTTATCAACACATTCAAACAGACCAGCTTAAATTTAGGAGGGGCAGTGCTTATTTCTTTTTTTTTTTCCTAAATATTCATTTGATCATAGATGGACACACAATATCTTTGTTTAATAATATATTTTTTATGTGGTGCTTTGAATCCAGTGCTTCACACCTGCAAGGCAAGCATTCAACCACTGAGCCACATCCCCAGCCCTAGTGCTTATTTCTTAATAGAAATTATGCTTCCAGACAGCTACTGCTTTGGTATTCGGACCAGGGACATGGCTGAAATATTGGAAGAAAAGTTTCTCACAATCATTCATTTGGTGTGAGAAAAATTAGCACTACTGGTCCCAGTTTACTTTTTTTTTTCTTTTCCCTATTTTGTCTTTTGTTTTAATTTTGTATCTACTTCTGTAAATTATATTAATGTGAATTTTATGCAGTAGTTCATGTGCACCGTGGAGGAACCTGCCTGGAGCACAGTGGGCATCGTGGTTGGGGTTGGCTGGCATGGCAGGTGTGGCAGGGTAGGTAGAGTGAGGCTGGAAGCAGACTGTGAAGACCCTTGAGTGTGCTTTTAAGCAATTGGAGCTCTTTGCATGAGGGCTACCATTTAAGAATTTTAAGGTGCTATTGGTGGTAATGGTGGCGTGATTAGGTTGACAGCTTAGAAATCCTGTGCTGCTTTGGGTAGCCAGATGCAGGATGAGTTTGAAGGGAATGAAATTGGGGGTCTGAAGATAAATTAGCAGCTATTCTAATACTTGAGGCAAAAAAAACATGGTCTGGATCAAGACAGAGGCACAGGAAGAGGGAAGGAGTTGGATCCAGAGAGGCTTAAAAGGATAGATTGATAGGGTTTAGATCTAGAGCATGATTCTAGACAGTTTTCCCAGTGTCTAGCTATAGGGAGGAAGGAAGTGGGATTGTGGGGTCATTGGGAATAGGGAGGAGAAGCAAGGTCAAAGGGAAGATGCCCTCTCTGGGCTCTTCAGAGGCAGAATACTGAGGCCAAGATGGCAAAGGCTGCTGGACTGCCATGCTGTGAAAATGCCTCATGTGACAAATGCAAATCCACTCTTTTTTTTTTGGGGGGGGGGAGGTTTGCCACTTCCCCCTTTTATTAGGACTTTAAGGCAAATCCCTGATACCATGCCATTTCTTCCATATATGTCAGAATTCATATTAATACCATTGTCATCACAGCAAATTCCTTAATACCACCAAGCGTCCAGCCTGTTCACATTCCAGGATTGTCTCTAAAACGGCTTCTTACCATGGGTTTGCTCTCAGCACTCCAGCCCCACTGTTTCTCTGTGCCTCTGGCTGCCTGGAAAAGGTGTTGTCTGATGGCATCCCTCAAGGTCTGGTGCCATGCTTCCTCTTGATGCGCTGAGCTGGCCCTCTTTATCCTGCTTCCTGTGACCTCATTTCCAAATCTAGGTGCCTCTGTTAACAGGGAATCATTTTCTGATACCAGGGATTGGGCAAAAGAGCTCCCCCACTAAGGTGCACCCCTGGCCTTTTTATTTTTTCAGACAGGGTCTCACTAAGTTGCTGAGGCTGTCCTTGAACTTGTGATCTTCCTGCTTCAGCCTCCTGAGTTGCTGGAGTTATAGGTGTGCACCACTGTACCTGGCCCCATTAACTGGAATTCTTTATTATTATTATTTATTCTAATTCGTTATGCATGGTGGCAGAATGCAATTCATTTCATACTACACATATAGAGCACAATTTTTCAAGTCACTGATTGTACACAAAGTATTTTCACACCATTTGTGTCTTCATACATGTACTTAGGGTAATGATGTCTAACTCATTCCACCATCATTCCTACCCCCTTGCCCCTCCCTTCCCCTCCCTTGCTTTTGCTCCATATAAAGTTCCTCCATTCTTCCCATGCTCCCCCTTCATCTCCATTATGAGTCAGCATCCTCATATCAAAGAAAACATTTGGCCTTTGGTTTTTTGGTATTGGCTAACTTCACTTAGCATTATATTTTCCAACTCCATCCATTTACCTGTAAATGCCATGATTTTATTCTCTTTTATTGCTGAATAGTATTCCAGTGTGTATATATACCAAAGTTTCCCTATCCATTCATCTACTGAAGGGCATCTGAGTTGGAAACATAATTGAGCTATGGTGAATTGTGCTGTTATAAACATTGATATGGCTGTGTCCCTGTAGTATGCTGTTTTTAAGTCCTTTGGGTATAAACCAAGGAGTGGGATAGCTAGGTCAAATGATGGTTCCATTCCCAGTTTTCCAAGCAATCTCCATACTACTTTCCAGATTGGCTTCAGTCCCACCAGCAATGTATGAGTGTGCCTTTTCTCCCACATTCTCACCAACACTTACTATTGTCTGTATTATTGATTGCTGCCATTCTGACTGAATGAGATGAAATCTTAGAGTAGTTTTGATTTGCATTTCTCTAACTGGTAGAGATTTGAATATTTTTTCATGTTTGTTGATTGATTGTATATCCTCTTCTGAGAAGTGTCTGTTCAGTTCCTTGGCCCATTTATTGATTGGGTTATTTTTTATTTTTGCGTTAAGGTTTTTGAGTGTTTTATGTATCATAGAGGTCAGTGCTCTATCTGATGTGCTTGTGATAAAGATTTGCTCCCATTCTGTAGGTTCTCTATTCACCTCACTGATTATTCCTTTTGCTGAGAAGAAGCTTTTTGGTTTGAATCCATCCCATTTATTGATTCTTGGTTTTAATTCTTACATTATAGGAGTCTTATTAAGGAAGTTGGGGCCTAATCCGACATGATGGAGATTTGGGCCTACTCTTTCTTCTGTTAGGCGCAGGGTTGGCCAGAGATCTGGATAGAGGTCTGCCCACACGCCCTACCACACTGCTGCCTAATGATCTGGACAGAGGCCCAACCCAGTGCCCACATGGGGAAATCACCCTGGTCTGGGGTTCCTTATTCACCAAAGCGTGGCTCTACAGCTTAACTGGAATTCTTAAAAAGCAAAACCCCTCATCAGAAATCAGAATAACCTGAGATACACCTGGGATCAGTCATTGGCCTTCAGCTCTGACAGTAGGGAGCTGCCCGTCAAGCTGGCAAAGCTTGTTTCTGCCTGGGTGGGCACAGGCACCTCAAGTTGAGAACTGAGAAATGACCTGCAGCAAGCACAGCCACCACTCTCTACTGTCCCACCCAGCCACACTCACCAACTCCAGGGTCATGAGCAGCTCCAAGCCACTGACCAATGGAGAGGGCATGGACAGAGGGAGCTCCTGTTGCCCATCAGGCAGGAAGGCAGCCAGCCCCAACCCAGCCAGCTTCTGGGCACCACCCAGCGCCAGACACATGCACTGGCAGGCCTGGTGCATCGGTGGCCGTGAGCAACCCAAGACCTCAGCACCCAGGCTGGCGCAGGGAGCTGCCCGCACCTGGCCACACACCACACCAACTTCAACTTCCCAGTGTAGACAAATCCACTCTTAAACAAATAAGAAATATGTAATTTAGGAATTGGCAACTACAAAAAGCTTCCCAGAGAATAAGGTGCCAGTGACTCTTTTTAGAATGCATGTCCTCCCTGGATATGCTTTGATGATTGGGGAGAGGGGCTAATTTTTACCCACAATGCCTCTATTAACCTGTGACAAAAAAAGTGTCTGGAAAAATCCCAGCTGCCCTTCTGTGCATCCCAGGGTCACCTCTTCTCAAGGAATTTTAGGACCTCCCTAGCTTCCTCTATCCAAGGACCCAGCTGACCTTGGTATTGCCTGTGGGCTGCCATGTACCTTGTCACACTATCTGAGTTCACTTGCATCTATCTACCCTGTGTGCTTTCCTAATGGACTGGGGGCTTTTTGAGAGCAGGGAATGTGGCATCTTCTCTTGGCTGCTCTGAGCTTGCAGCGTCTTGATCTGGTGTATCTAGTGCCTAGTGAGTGTTCTGTAGATGTTTACTGCATAAATACAGGAGATGTGGAGCATGGTGAAGAGCTGGCATTAACTCTGCTACTGCCTATTCTGACTTCAGGTGAGCTTGTTGGTTTTGGAGGACTTGTGGGGTTTTGTTTTGTTTTGTTTTGTTTTGTTTGTAGGCAGAAGGGGATATTTAATTAGAATGGCTTCCAGAGGTCCCTGGAATTCAAAATCATTAAGAACCACTGAATAAAATTTGGTGGCTCTAGATTTCTGTACAGGGTAGAGTTGGTGTGTGGGGGCATATGGGATTTACTAAAGGAATTGTCTGGTGCTATAGTTTGGCTCTAGAATGTCCCTCCAACTGCCCATGAGGTAAAGGATTGGTCTGCAGCCTTTAGTGCTATTGGAAGGTGGTGGGACCTAGGGGGAGGAAATTAGGTCACTGGGGCTGTGTCCTTGAACATTGCAATTAAACATTGACATTGCAATTAAATGATAAACATACTCTAGTGAAATCAATTTTTATGTTTATTTGGGGCAGTGATGTATGGGGGTGATGGAGAGGATGGGAGGATGGGTGTCAAAGTTTCTCTGAGCCCACCCCTATGTTCTTGTCTACTCTTAGAGTTCTTTCAAGTCTCTGTGAGGTAGACCTCCCATTTTCTTATCTGGAGTGCTTTGTAAAGACCAAATTTTACTGATGATGCAGATAACAACAGCCATGATGGCTGTTATTTACTTAGGAAACAATGGTAGAAGTACAGGATGTTCTTCTATGGGTTGTAGGCATAGATTAACCTTCACAGTAAACTTGTTTGATAGCTTGTTGACATTGTCATATTGTTAATATTGATAAGTTGTGTGATATTGTTGTATAATTTCACAGGTGAGGGAACCAAGACATAATGCATTTCATGCTTATCCAATCTGTAAGAGGCTGAGCAGGGATGTGAACCCAGGAAAACCTGACCCCACACCTGCACACCTAACCAGAGCATGTGCCTTTCCTAAAGGGGGTTTGTGTTCTCTGTAGTTTTAATTTCGAAAATAAAAAAAAAATGGAATAATCTTTGTATTTATGATCATTACATTCAGCCCAGACTATAGTTTAGATCCATTTAAACTATATGGATACCCTACTGTTGTGAACAATGGAAATTCATTGCCTCTGGTTTATCATCTTGATACAGAAACGCGGCTTTGTTCTTTTTATCTGCCTGGACTGCTGTGCTTTGCTCACAGACGAGGTGCCGGGGACATTTTCCAACAGCATCCTGTGGTTCCAAGCAATAGCCAGCTGATTTAGGAAGTCCTGGGGATGTGTGGTTGGAAGCGACACTAAGCTGCAGTGTATCCTAATGGAGATAATTTACTGTGTGAAATTAGAATGGCAAAGAAAATTAAGATAATGAGTTCTTTTCATTTCCAGGGAGACTTAGGTGAAATATATTGTTAATCTGAAACTCACCATCTGGTCAGGTTTAGAATTAGGCCCCATTTGTCAGAGAGTCTGGCGTCTGGGGTTCCTGGGTAACACGAGGTCTCTGGGCTGCCTCTGGGTTGCAGCTAACCTGGTCTTCAGGACTCTCAGGCCCACACTCCCAGTTACCTCTTCTGGGTGCTAGGTTTTTCTCCACTCCCCAGGGCATTTGCTCTGAGCCTGCAGAAACCCATGGTGCTGCATGCAGGACTGGAGCCTCAGCTGCCAGATGGCACTTTATACTGTGGTACTGTGACGCTGTGGACCCCTTCTGGGACCAGGAGGCTGGCTTTGCACTTGGGGCTCCAGGCTGCAATCATCTGATTGCCCTTTCAGAGCCCAGCTCCCCATGAAGATGTCTTCCTCAGGAAATCCCGGGGAGCCAGCTCCTGTTCAGCCTTCCCTTTGGGTCAGGGTGTAGGTTTAGAGGTAAAGCTTCAGCATGGAAAGCCTAAGGAGGCACATCCATGTGAGTTAACTTTTTTTGGTAGATCTGCATGTTGGTGGATCCCCCAGGGATCCTTCTGGTAACTTTCTGAGGGTGGTCTCCTTCAATCAGGCCCCTACATGTGGCCGTCACCTACCGCTGCTCTGTGGATGGCTTCAGATACAAGTCACAATATCAGTGGCACTAAGGAGCTCACTAGGCAGAGTGGGAATTCATCAGAAGTCTCATAAAGAGAGTAGGTAAAAATGGGCAGCCTCTTCAGAACATTGTTTTATTTAGTAGTTTTAAAACTAACAGGATGGTAAAAATAGAGCTCAAACAAAATAAAAGTCATCATCCGAGAGAAAAAGTTTGAAGTGGGTACTAGCGTGTGTGTTGGCCCTAGGCTTGAGGAGATAGGCCACTGGTTCCTATATTTAATTTTCCTGGTGGGTTTCTTCTTCAGTGATTCATTGATTCTTCATTCATTTCCCACTTGTGCCAACCTAAAGCCCTTTACACATCTTGACATATTGTCCCTTAGTCTCACAACTCCTTTGCAAGGCAAGTGTTATTCATTCATTTTTTTTTTTTTTAAAGCAACGTATTTTTGTGTGACGTTGTTGCCTGGCTGTGAACTAGGTGATGGGAGCACAGCAGGGGAGAAGCAGTTTCATTCCTCTACCTGAAAGGTATTGTTCATTGTTGGAAAGACAGACAAATAAAGGGATGGCCGGAATGCCTTGTTATGTTCTTGTATGCTCTTCAGAAGTATCTAAGTTCAAGAAAACATCACGGAGAGCCCTACTCATGCCTTTTGTCCCCGTCTTCCTATTTAAGAATCTTTCCTATAGCAATGCCTGCCCACATCTGAAAAGATATTTGGCAGGATTGGTAATTGCAGGCTTTGCAGCAACATGTTGAAAAAGCTCATTGGCAGGAGAATGGCAAAATCATTATTTGCTTACACTGGAGTGTTACACAGCATTAAAATGAATAAAGTAGATCTATACATACTGACATGATTGTGATTTATTTTTAGTGACAAAAGCCTGCAGTAGAAAAATCTGTACAACAAGAACCCATTACTTAAAAGAATAATAAAAGAGAAAAGGAAAAGACCAAAATTCTCTACAAGTCACACAGATTCTTAGCTATAGTTTCCTTCAAATGAGGGGAGGGCAACTTTTATATACTAACTTTATTTCAATTTGACAAAGCAAGCATGTGTTCTTTTCAAATATTTTTAAAAAGTCAACTATTACTTTAAATAAGGTGATTATATCCAGGGTCCTATGGAGACACCAAAGACCCAGGCTGGGGCTGGAAGAGGCTGAGAGAAGGCTTCCTGGAGGAGCAGAGAGCCTTGCTGAGCTCAGGATGTACCCGTCAGCCTCCCACAGGGAAGAGGAGAGGATGGGAAACCCCTTGGGTCTACCTCTCCCAGGGCTTCAACAATTTGCTAATGTGGCTGTGGGCTCTGCTTCCTTCTTCAGCCTTTGTGGGGCTCCAGCCACCCTTCCTGAGGACGTCTCGCATCTCCACCTCTTGTCTATCTCTAGTACTGTCATCTTGGTTCACCCTTCTTATTTCTCCTGTGGACAGTTAAGGAAATGCCCTAGGTGTCTCCTGTCCTGCTTCTGCCTCTATCCTTCTTTCCCAGTCTGTCCTTCACTCTGCTGAGTGATCTTTCCAAAATCCAAGTGAGACCCTGTGATCTGTTGCTAAACTTTCTCAAAGACCCTTTACTGCTTCTAGAATTTCATCCCCCAACACACACTTGTAAATCCAGCACAAGAAGCCTTGCTCACCCCCTCCACCTTTCTCCCGCAATGGCTGTTATATATGTTATGCCCAGATGATCTTCATTTCTTTATAAATGCCACTCTTCTTGCCCACCAAGGGTTGGACATAGGTAAAGAAAGAAAATCCATGATGTGGATTTAGTATAATTGATTGTTAGTCTTTTAACCTGCAAACATTCTTACTAACTTACCTTCCTTTCTGGGAAAGGAAGTTTCTATTTAGTTTTCTATTATTTTGAGATAAATAATTTAGAAATTATCACATTGTAAGGAAAATGGTCTTTTTAGTCTACTTGGGGATGTTTTCTCTTGTAAACATTTTTGAATGGATATTTGAAATGGCAAGTCAGTCTCCACCGAGAAGTTTTGAGAATCTGGCATTAATTTGTGTATGTGTCTATTCCAAATCCAGATGCACTCTGCCTTTATAGAGTACTCATTGTTCTAAAAACACAGTACTGACTAAACAGTCCTTGTTTGCTTTGGCTAAACTTAGAGTTAATGGATGGACTTTATGTGTGAAAGGATAGACAATAGAACTGACTGGTGGTTCTCCAGACTCACTTGAAGATGCACTGCATACCATCCTTCCAGCCCCTACCCCCAAATGTGTCTTTGATAGTTTTCTATTACTGAATGGTGACAAATAGTCCTTGTTAAATAAATAATGGAGGTTGGTTTTAGCTTGTTAATTTTCAGAAATGTTTTTGCTTAGAACATGTTCAAGGCAGGGCTAAACTAATAGACTGTCTTTTGGCTCCCTCTGGTGGACATTCATATAAAATTCAAGCTATCTTTTTTTCAGGGAGAGATGTGTGAAGGGACAGGTTGCATGTAGTTTATGTTGTTGGTGGAAAAAAGGCAGGAAATGCATTCTTATTTTGTAAACATATCATTATTATAGAAGACAAAGGAACATATTACATTACATATAAAATACATTGCTATTAAAATAAATAATAAAATGCATAGCAATAGTACTGCTATTCCTGGGATTTTGTTGTTATTTAGTAGTGAAAGTGCTAGACCACAGTGTGTAATGGAATCAGAGGCAGATTTTACCCCGTAACTTTGACATTTCTACAGTAGGCTAAAAGCACATGCTTAAATTCAGTAATATAGTTAATTCAGGTATCTAAATACTATTTCACAGATCATTTCAGAACTTCCCAAAAGCTAGACGTTTCACTCAATAATTGCATATTTTTGGAATTTTAGCAAACAATTATTTGAATCAATTCACTTTGATAAAGTTATTAGCATTTATTCATTTGTGAGCTTCTGAGTTTACCGACTTGTTGAGGTTTTTTTTTTTTTTTTTTTTTTTACTTTTATTGGGAACTAATCAATATCAGGTTTTAGCTAAGTAATTATCTTGCCTTGATACACAGTTAACCAGAAAAAAATTAAAGTCTTTCAATTAAATTTTCTTTTTCTCCCCAACGCCTCAAGGTTGTAGCAGGAAGTTATGGTTACACTGTGACCTATGCTCATCTTGTCACCATGTCCCTTGTTCCATTTAACCTATAAGAACCATCCTAAAGAGTTATGCTCCATTCTGTCTTTTATTTATGAACTTAAAAGATTTTTTTTAAAAAATTATTTTATACTGATAAAATTATATGTATTTGTCCTGTACCACATGTTTTGAATCGTGTATGCATAGTGGAATGGCTGAATTAGGGCTATATTACCTCACATAGTTTTTATTTTTTCATGATGTGAACATTTAAAATTTATTCCCATTTTTTTAGAATATTTTTAATTATCTATAGTCACCATGTAAATAGATTTAATTTCTGTACAATAATTTTATTTATGTAATAATAAAAGTTCACACTTATTGAGTGAAGCATTTGATGGGTATTATCTAATTTGATTCTTTCAGTCATTCCATGAGGCAGTTAATAGTTATTATTTGAATTTTACAGAGTAAAGTTGAGCTTAGGTGAAAATTGGTAACCAGGGTTCTAGGTGTTCTTACTCCAGAGCCATGCATTTCTAACCACCACAACCTACTGCCTCCTGATGCAGGTTGGAGGTGAGTTCTTGTGTCTTAAAAGGTTTCTGCAGAGGACTGCAGACTTACATTTTGCTGTTGAAGTGAGAAATTTGATTTCTTCAACTTGGGACAGTTTTTTTTTTCTTCTACCACCCCTCCTCCATTCTGAATGGGCCATATGGTATAACCACTGCAAGTTTTATTTTGTTTAATTTTGAGAGTCAGGATAAATTTTATCTATTATCAGAAAAAGATGACTATGAGAGAAATACATTTTAGGTCATTGGCTTCCTGAGTGTTTTGAATAAGATGATAGATGATCTTAATTATAAAAGATTGAAAGGAGGGTAAAATTACTGAGCACCAATACTGAAACTGTAGCAGGGCACACTTAGATTTAGATACTGAAGATCTTTATAAGTAATCTTTGAAATAGATAATCAGGGGTAATTTAGAACAATTTTTTTTTCCCTGAAAACAGAGTAAGGCAATTTTCTTAAAGTTGGTGATTATAAAGAATTGCTACTATTTAAATATTCTGCATGTGTTATTTAATCCTCAAAATGTCTAATGATCATTAATTATTATTAGAGGCATTATAGAGATGAAGATTTGAAAGCCTAGAGAAGTTGATGATTTGTCCAAAGCTATCTGCTAATAAGTGGGCACTGGAGGGTTTGAACTCACAGATCTGACTCAGGTGTCCACCCTTTGAACCGCTTCTCTGTGATGATGGGAAATAAGTGTGAGTCCAGCACAACAGCCTCTGCGGCTGCTGAGCACTTTAAAATATGACTAGCAAAAACAAGGAATTGAATTTTTAAAAACTTCAACTAAGTTAATTCATTAATCTCATGTGACTAGTGGTTATCATGTTGGAGAACACAGCTTTATGTGATCCTTTAGGGTTTAGAGAAGCAGAGCTATCAGACATTTGGAGTCACCCAGTCTATTCCCTTGTTTTACTGACGAGGAAATTGCAACTCAGATGGGTTAGTAATCTGCTTTAACTTGTAAAGTCAAAAAAAAAAAGGAACAAAGTATAATCCAGGATTTTTTTTAAAAAAAATCAGGGAATCATAGTTATACATAGCAGTTGGGTTCATTTTCATGAAATCATGCATGCATGAAATTTGATTTTCTCCATTACAATCAACATTCCCCCTGCCTTTCGATTCCCTTGTCCCTACCCCAGTTCTCCTCCATCTACTCTACTGATCTTACTTTCACTTGTCTATTTATTTTTGATTGATGCTTTATACATACACATAAAGGTGGAATTCAAAATTATGCTGTGTACATATAATCCAGGATCTTATACTTCCCAATCATGACTCTCCCCACTCAGTACTTTTTGGCCTCTGCAAGTTTAAATTTCTTTTACCATTGTAAAAGATTGGAAAACTATGGTTTATCTTATATATGCAGAGATATAGGTTCAGTTTAACATTTTCCTCTTTTCTCAGGTTATAGAAACTTTATCGCGACTTTCTCGAACACCCACAGCATTGGCCACAGGAATCAGGTATGTGGTTAGTTTCTTTGTGGTTCATATGTCACATGCTATTCATTGTCATGATTATGTATGAAAAGTTTGCAAAGCACCTTTATAGGGGCCAAATGCACATTTGAAATTTTTTTGAGGACGTAAGAACTTGTTTGTAGAGTTGAATAAGACACACTAAATGTTGTTCTCAGTTCACTGTGGTGACTGTCTCTGGTATGGTTCATGTTCTTTTAAACCTTCTTCAACATTTCTATACATGGACAAATACAAAGCTTAAGTAAATAAAATATATACATATATGGTAATACATTTTTTTCCTGTAAAGTAGACCACAATGATAACTCACAACTTTTAAGAGTTTAAGGATTAATCAGACAAGTGTATAATGATATGTATACAAGGATGTGTATTGAAGGTTTGGTAATTCAGTAAAAACTTAGAAGTTGGTTAAATAAATTATGCCATCTCGTTGCAGTAGAGCATCTTGCAGTTGGTAAACATAGAAACACAGAGATGTGTTGCTTGGGAATTTTTCTGTTTCTAATACTACATTCTTAAATCACGTCAGTCAGTCAAGACCTAGTAGAAGTGACATTAGGGAATGAAGAAAAGCAGTTTCAGTAGCAACACAGCCAGGCTGCATGGAGATGGAATGGATTTTGTTTTGTACCTTATTTCCTCAGGGCTTCTTATTTCAGTTTGCATTCAACATGGGACTCTGAGTCTGTATTTCTACCCCTGTTGCTTCCATTTTTTGATGTCCAGCTCATCTTCGTATGCTAAGGGAGAGAGCACACCCTACAGGAGTGCTCAGCACTGGCCAGGCAGCCCAGTCCCTAGATATCAAGCAAAGTGGCCCCAGGGAGAGCACTTTACAGACTCTTTCTCAGAAATGGGCCTAGATTTTGTTCAGAAGTGATCTGTAGGCTGGATAGTTCTTTGGCTCCTCCTAATTTGCTCTTCAATACATGATAATCTTCCTATATTGAATTCATTTTATGTTGTTATATGAAAGTGGATTTTTAAAAATATCCCATTTTTATTTATGTTTGTATTTTTTATTCTGGAAGGGTATATGTCAGAAGTATTTTTCATTTTGCTTATCTGTATTTTCTGTAATGGACTTGTATTGCCCTAAAAGCATAATTAAATGTGCCTGAATTTATAAAAATAATGATTTTGAAACTTTGCTGTTTCTTGCACATTGATTTGTTTGAAAAACAGTTTCCTTAAATATCTTAAGTATTTATCCAGAATCTCATGTGAATATCTGCTTTTCAAAATAACTAGTAATTATTTAAAACATTTATTATTTTGATGACTTCTCTTGCTTTTATGAAACACATAATGTGCTGGCTGTCTTGTAAGAAAAAATAAACTTTTCAGTCCTGGAGTATAATTACTGTGGCTTTGTTAGGCATAAAAGTAGGGCACTATATTTTTATTATAACAAATACATAGTATGATGAGGCAAACAGGGAAGCCAAATGTTAGGAATAGGAGATAAAGTATGATTTTACTGATCAGGAGACAAACATCCTATTCCCTCTGATAAATCTGATTGACTTATTTGTCCAAAGAAATGAAAATTTAAAAAATATAACTTAAATACCTTAAAATCAGAGGAGAAAAACATGTCAAAGCCAGGAATTAGAGATGAAGGGAATAATGCTTTCGTCTTGTGATCATTTTCATCTATCCTAGTGAACTGGGTCCTTGGAAGGAGGGTGTTACAATATTATTTGTCAGGTCAGATCTTATAGCTGAAAAGAGAGGGTGTTTAACCTGTGAGTGAGAACTCTGTGGGTGCTGTGGAGTGCCCTGCAGGGATGTGGTGAGTGGGGGATTAGACCAGCATTTCAGTAGGCCCCCAATTGCACATGTGTCTGTGGAAGCCAGCTGCAATGGCTGCAGATGATTTGGGGTCACAGGTGTTGCAACCATCCTGGGACAACCCAGGCACAGCACTCAGCAGGCACTTTGGCTGAAGCTCTAGACCTTGGGAGACACGGGGCAGGATGACCCATCTGAACATTTTGTAGCAGATACACTTTAATATTTAGTGAGAAGTAAATGCTCACCTTGAGGTTGCTCATTCAACTGTGTTTCTCCCCCTTTCTAGGCCCTTCCCAACAGAAGAAAGTGTTAATGATGAAGACATCTACAAAGGCCTTCCTGACTTAATAGAGTATGTTGAACATTTTCAGCAAGATAAAACCATGACCATGTTTTGGTCCAGCATGGGTCTTAACTGTGAATGTTATAAGTAAGCTCTCTGAAGGGCAAAGGTGACTTAATGATGAAGCCAAGTAAGAAATGACCTTAAACTGGTGGTGGAAAGCTTCATAAGAAACATACTCCGACTGGTTTTTAGTTCCTATATCCCTGTGAAAAGTAAAGAAACATATTGCAATGAAGAAAAAATTTGGAAGTTTCTCAGAGGCATAGTAGAGTCGTAGATAAAACTGAAATTAGACAGTTGGCAATGATTAAAAATAAATAGAATCGATGACTAGAGTTGTAGGACAGAAAGTATGTGCCTTGTGAGTGCAAGGCCAGGACAGGTGGGAGCCGGGGTTGTTCAGGGATGGTTCAGCAGGTGGCGTTGGTTCTGCACAGAGACTCTTCTCAGGCTTTGTTCTTTAGTAGTCCAGAGAGGAAGAATGTTCTTGCAGCTGCTTTTCTTCTCCTTTTTGAGTGACTTGGGCAGATTACAAATAAATATACAACATGATCCTCACTCCACAAAGAACTGATGATGTACATCAGGCCTACTTGCAAAGAATTTAAAGAAACAGACTATGCTACAAGAGAGATTGATAGATCTGTGGAAATTCATCCATTCATGCATCCAACACACCGAGCATGTTCTAGCTTAGGAGGTTTATGCTTGCCATTTTTTTTTCTGACCATATGACAGGTCCCTCACTACTCATGTCTTTGCTCAGACATCCCTCTACATGGAGACCTTTTGTGATGACCCTGTGTAAAATCGCCACCACCCCCTCACCTTGCTCTGCATTTTCGTAGCACTTGCAACTACTTGACACAGTGTTGTCTGGCTTCATTTATTTTCTGTCCTCATTAGAAGGTTAACTGTCTGAGATCAGAGATTTCACTCTGTGGCTATTATCTTGGAACTTAGAGCAGTGTCCGGTTTATAGCAGGTCTTCCATAAATGAATGAATAAGCCAAAACTGCGTTCAGCATCTACTGTTTACCAAGTATTGTGGTTCAGGCCTGGGCTGTCTAACTTTTGTAGTAAAAGTTAGCCAAGTGTCCTTGTGTGTGCTAGCTGGTTTGTATACACTATCAATGTCCTGTAATACCACCGTGTTTTTAGGTTTCTACTGTTATTACAGTTTTCAAATGAGAAAACCAAAATTTGAAAAGCTAAGTAACTTGCTGGAGGTAATAGCACTAGCAAATAGCAGACCTTGGATTTAAAAACCAGGCCGTTCTTCAGGCCTGGAGGTTTCTTAGTCATTGCACTGACTCATGGGTGCTTCCTGACTAGATCCTCTAAAGCTTTTAGCAGGAGAGCAGAAGAGGCAAGAGCTGCCTGGAGCCAGACGAATTGTGGCCAGCAGCTCTTCCTTGAGTAGGTGACATTCAGAGTGGCCTTGAAGTCGCATACTTTAGCTAGTAAGCATACTTTCTTATCTTTCCTTAAAACTTCCAAGAACTCTGACCTGAAGTGTGACAGATTCTATCTTCATTAGGTCCCTGTAAGATTCTTGGTCCTAGAATCAGATTCTTTAAAGCATTTGGAAGAATGCATTATTTCTGGCACTGTGTGATGATGTTGTTCTTTTAAAAACTCCACTGAAGGTCACTGATACCTATTAATTTTGTAGCCTTCCCTCATCTTGTTCTGCTCACTGGTGTTTCCACACAAGACTGAGTGTGTTTGGGCTGGTGTTAGGAGTCAAAGCAGGAGCACTGGGACTGAGAGTCGGAGAATAGATTTCACAGTTCATTTTCCTTCTGAACAGAACCCGCCATGCAGAACCCGTGCTTTCATTGTTTCTTATCTTCGCTCCCTTGTGCTCTCACCAGCCCTTCCTGTCCTTTGATGTGTACAGAAAATGCTCAAACCCACTTAACTGCCCCCACTGGTCCCTGGCCAGAGTACCTGCCAGGATAGCTGCTATTGTAGAAATAGTGGAACTGCCCCAGGCTGGCCTGCCATTTCCTCAGATTTCCAAAGCAGAAGCTGAGTGGCATCCTTCACTCCTTTCCCCTCTGAAATTCTCATGGGTCATGGAATCTGTTTTACCATCTCCTGTCTCTGTGTCCCTCTCCTCACCTGCCCTACCCTAGTGAAGACTCTCTGTCTCTCACTCACAGTAGGTCGCACCTTGCCTTACTGATCTCCCTGTCTGTCTCTTGTCCCTCCAGGAGACCCTCATCTAAATAACTCCCTGTGGGTTCCCAGATGTGCAGTGTGAGGTTGAATTCACAGAGTGCCTGGCTCTCCTGTCCCTCCAATAGTCTTCCCTGCTTGCCTGGACACAGTGAATGGGGTGCTAATCCAGGCATGGTCAGGCTTATTACTCTTCTTTCGCCCTTGTTAGTGTCTTTTTTTCTGGAATGCTCTTCCCCTCTTTTTATTCAGTGGGGGCATGTGTCACCCCACTGGGTTTTAAGTTCCATGAGAACTAAACTTGGTCTCCCTGGTCTGCAGCCATATGTCTGGGAACACAATATTTTCACAGAAAATATCTATTGAATGAACTGATAAATATATTCAAGATGCAGCTCAGATGTCATATCTTCTGTGAAGCCTTCCTCTGATCTCTTTAGTGAGAGTTATTTTTACTCCTTTGTATGCTCCAGTATTATACACTTGTCTTTATCATTGCACACACAGAATTGTGTATTTATGTGCTATTCTCCATGCTAGGCAACAGGCAGGTTCTTGATCTGTACATTTTGAGCACTAAAGAGCCTGATACTCAGGCAGTTCTTAGTAAATGTCTGTTGGATGGATGGATGGGTGGGTAGGTGGGTGGACAAGTGACTCTGGAATGAATTTTTCTCAGAGCAGAATTCTCTGAAACTTCTGTTACCACCAAATTTCTCTCACTTAATATACCTTCCTTTTCTGTACATGTTTGACAGTTTATTCCTGTTTGACAGTTTATTCCTGTCAAATACCCTCAAATAATCCTTCATGACAAACATAAACAGCTTTGTGGTTATACTTCCATTGAAAAATGTTCCAAGTTGTAGACTGACATTTATAGTTACAGTGGTTTTATTTTTGTTATATCATTTTTTAACATTCTCTCTGCACAAGCCCAGGAGAGGTACTCAGGGCTGGTGGTATTAAAGGAGTTTGAATTTCTTTCTCATTAATGCTTCTTCCAACATCTCTATATTGGTTCTTCCCAATTCTTTGGGAGAATTAGTTGGTAGAGGCATTTACAGAAGTCTTGAACTGGAAGGAAAAACTTCCAGGTAGCAGAGGAACATGCAATGGCTGGAGCACCTTGACTGAGGAGTGGGTTCAGTCTCATCTGAGGGGCTTGGGGTAGATGGACCTGTCAATCACTGTGTAAGTGTTCATGGAAGCTTGAAAAATGAGGATTATTTTTAACTGCCAGAAGACCAGCAGATTTTAAGTGTTTTTTTTTAACATATCTTAGATGGTTTTAAAGGTTGTGCCCTTCCCCACTTAAAGAAATGTGAATAGATTAAAGCAGAATCTGGGTGAAGGGGGATCATAGGTACTCTCTGAGTTGGCTGGTTTGAAAATCACTGGCTTAGATATTGGTAATAACCTTGAAGAAATGAATGCTGTTAACAGAGCATTTTCAACATATTAGATACTCCTAACTCTCCAGCTCTCTCCATTTTATACCCTTTAATATGGGTAATGAAACTGAGGTCTCCAAACATGAGAAGTGGGGACACTGTGTGATGGAGTGGTTAATATAAAAAGTGAGCCAGACTTGCTTTCAAATCATGGCTCTGCTATAGATTAGCTGTGTTATCTCTGGCAATTCAAATAACTTTTTGGTCTCGAAACTTTCTCTTTAATGAATCAAATAATAAGGCATATCTAATAAGACAGCTAATGCCGGAAGAATAGGGTGAGACAAGATCTGCAGAATGATCACCTGTGAGCTTACACAGTGACTAACCAGTAAATGTCAGCTGCTGCCTCCCTCACTGTTGAATTCTGTTGTCATCATTCTTGTTAGCAGGGACCAAGCTCTAATGTGAGCCTTTTGAGTCTTTCCACTGGTTCCATTTTTCTCTCTGCATTTTATACTAAAACCAGTAGAAAACTTTTAATCTATTTTTTTTTTTTTTACTAAACCCCAGTAGGCTATTTCTAGCTATTGCATTTACTGCATAATGGAAAATGACCTTTACATGATGTCCTTTGTTTTAGTGAAACCCGAGTAGAAGATGAAGAAGATCTCTATGACTGTGTTTATGGGGAAGATGAAGGTGGAGAAGTCTATGAGGACTTAATGAAAGCAGAGGAAGCCCATCAACCTGTAGGATTTTTACTTGTTTCTTAAATGACTCTGAGTGTTTTATTAGGAAAGTGATTACTTGAAAGACTAAGTAATGTAATTATTATGTAACCTCTGAATATTCTTTGTTTGTTTTAACTTCCTTATAAGTAGGCGATTGTGTAACTATAAAACCTATCTATGTAACTGTGACTTATTCCTGCATTTGGAGCCACAAGCATGACATTTTATTGCTCATAATAACTGTAGGAGATCTTTAGTCTAATCCTTTCATTTTACCACTAAAGAAGCCAAGTGTGAGGTAAATGACATGCCAGTCAGCTACATAATGGCACAGTGGCAATAGAAAGTAATTTCAGTGAATGAAATTATATTGTTATGAAAGTAAATCTTCTCTTACGAAGCAGGTAAATTTTTTCCTTTAAATTTAATGTAAGATAAAATATATGTTAAAGGATATTTCTTCCCATTTGTTAGGTTGTATTGTGAGGTATCTTCCCCTTTTGTTTCATTATAAATGTCCTAGCTTTCTTATACTACTTTGTAAACTTAGTTATAGATACTGTCATGCCCAGTGTATCTGGACCCTCAAAGTTTTATCTGCCCTGACTCTATATAGAACACTTAAGTAAGAATTTCTTTGAGTTATCTTCTTGTCGATAGTTTGAAATTTTAATAAGTCAGTTACTTAGGCTTTTATTAACACTCGGTTTTTTGCTCTGGCCTATCGCACAGGGCTGGTGGGCTGCCCAGCGCCTCACTGGGGAGCTTCTGTGGGGGTGGAGACAAGTCACCAGGCCTATGTTTGGGAAATATAAAAATGTGTGTTTTAACTCACTGCAGGAGTGGATGCCACCTCTAGTTCATTTCCAGAGTAATTTTAGGTCACAGTATCATCTGTACCTACTGTAATTATTAACTGCTTTGGTGCCAGCAGATTCTTCAGTGACACCCCTGGGGACAATCTTCCCTCACCTGACAGTGCTGTGTGGTTTATATGGGACAGGGTTAACAGGAGTGATAATTTAGATGTTTAGGGTCCTTCTTAAGTGCCTGGCAAAGCTCCAAGTGCTTCACATCATTTATCTCATTAGAACTCCCTGGGTTTGATACTGTAATTTTCTCTATTTTTACAAAAGAGAAAACAGAGCCACAGAGAAATTTGTAACTTGTTCAGAGTTATAAAGCTAATAACAATAAAACCGGTATTTGAACCTAATTCCATCTTATCCCCAAATCTTTGATCTTAGTACTGTGCTCTGCCAACTTTAATCCTAAACACTTAGTAAAAGAGCCAAGCACTAAGATGTTAATGCTTGGAAGAAATATTTGAAGGTTTTACTTACTAAATATCTTTTAAGTATTTTTATATTTATTTCTGTAGCACATGTGAAATATGCTGTGTATTAAAGGAACTGTTATACCGTTTCCAGGTTCATTAACATTTTTAATGAAAGAGATGTGTTAATTTGAAGAGAATGTCTAAATTCAGAGACTTATTTTTAATCACCTAGAACTTTTTCATTTACATTGTTTAAAATTAAACACACCAAACATGTGTCGCGAATGTAGTTAAGTACGTCTTTCAGTTGTGTGTTTTATTAGATGGAAATGCAATGATTTTGATCTCTTTGTATCTGCTACCAGATAGATTTATACATGTGTTTGATTAAGTAATTTTATTTTTAACATTTTAACTGCAGAAATGTCCAGAAAATGATATACGAAGCTGTTGCCTAGCAGAGATTAAGCAGACAGAAGAAAAATATACAGAAACCTTGGAGTCAATAGAAAAGGTACGTCATTGGGTACCAATGCTGAAATGCTGCCTCACACAGTTACCACCTGAGCCCCACGGTTTCCACTGAGCCTGTGAGTGTGCATTTCCAATTCTCAGTTGTACTTTGCATTAAAGCCAGGAACAGGAGGACAAATATCACCTGAAGTCACTGTCAGTAGGATCTGGAAACACTGAATGCAAAGAAGTGGAGTAGAACAGTGTTGTCCAGAGGCTTAGGTGGCTGGGGTGGGAGGGGATAGGGTGATGTTGGTCAAAGGAAGTAGAATTACAGTTAGATAGGAGTGTCTGAAAAACTGTGTCCAGAATAGACAAAAACAGAGAAAGAAAGTAGTTAAGTGATTGTCTGGGGCTGCATGGTGGAGTAATAGGTATAGGTGGTGAGAGAGAGGACAGGGTAGGGAAGAAGAGATTAATGGATACAGAATTTCTCTTTTGGCTGATAAAAGTGTTCCAAAATTGATTGTGGTCATGTTTGCACAACTGTGTGAACATACAAATAAATGTTAGGCTGTATCCTTTAAATGGGTGGGTTGTATAATATGTAAATTATGTCTTAATAAAGCACTTTTAAAAAAGGAAAAAGAAAAAATACCAAAGCAGATTATTCATTCCATAGATTTGTTGATTTCTTTATATCTGAGAGGCACTGTTTTAGGAACTGAGGCTGTAGCAGTCAACCTAACAGGACCCTGGCACTTTCTTTCTCATGGTTTAGAATGAAATCACATAAGGATGGTAAGTTCTCTCAAGAGAATCAAGTTGGGGGAAAGGGGAGAATGCGGGGAGAAGGAAGGTCGAGAGAATGATAATGGAAGGCCTTTGTGATGAGATGGTGTGTTTAAACTGACAGCCAGTGCATTGAAGGCACAGGCCATGCACATATGCAGGGACGAGAGTTCTAGGAGAGAGTGACCCTCGGGTGGGAGAGTGTTCAGACTGTACTTCAGGGAACAGCAGCAGTCCAGCAGGGCTGGAACAGAATGAGCAAAGGGGAGTGTGTGGTTCAGAGAGCAGCCTATATGGGGACAAAAGCTAGGACACTTTAAGCAGATGTGATGCAATAGCAGTTAAAATCTTGAACATCTCATTTTGGCTCTTGTGAACAAGGGCTGGAAGTGAGAGAAAAATTAGATGCATGTTGTAATTTCCATGATGACAGAAAATGGTGGTATTGATAGAAGTGGCAAGCGATGTTCAGATTCAGAAGGTATTTTAAAAGTAGAGCCTCCTGGATTGGGTGGTGGATTAGGCAAAAGGATGTGAAGAAAGAGAGGGATCAAGGATGACTACTAGGTTTGGCATGAGCCAGTGCATGAATGGTGAAGATGCTTACTGAGATGGGGAAGGAGGGGTTGGGGATCATGAATCTGTGGAACATATTAAATTTGTGATACCTCTTGGACTTCCGGGGGGGTTTGAGGAACATGTTAGATATATGAGTCTGGCAGTAATGGGAAATGTTGAACTGATGAACACATTGGGCCTTTATCATCATACAGTGAAATTTAAGGCTGTGGAGCTAAGTGAGATTACTCCAGGGGATGCATGCTCTAAGGGAGAAGGTTTGAGGCCACTCCTGCTGACTCTGACATTTAGAGGTTAGGAAAATGAGAACCAGGAAGAAAGGTTTAGGTTTAGGAAAAGATAAAGGTATGGAAGAGTTATTGAGGAGAGTGAGAGAATAAATCGACCAGGGTTTTTTAACAGGACTGTGTAGCATTATAGGAGCCATTGAATTTCATGGCCATATTTAAAATTAGGCTATCACTCTAGTTCAGGCTTAATTTGTTAGATATAGGCACAAAATCCAGGGTTTGGTTTTCTAGAAAAGCACAATGGAAGAAAAGATGGAAAGCAAGTATGCAGAGAAATAACTCTGATGATGGTTCGTGATTATAAAGTGGGTAGGGAGGAAAGTGGGGACATGAGGGATATGGACATCCAATGGGTTGGCCGACCCTGTGAGGCTGAACAATTTCCTGTTAAAGTAGGAGGTAGGGATTCGAGAGGTGAGTTCTTGAAATTAACCTGTAAATCATGTATGGTATTTGATAAAAACACGGTGTTCAGGTATGACCATGAGGTTTGGGAGCTGAGCTAGACTGGAGCATAAGATTATTGGTGGCCCAATAATCTTATGCTGTAAGATTAGAGGCTAGGCTGTTGGGAGGATCATCTGCACAGATTCTGAGATTGCCAAGGATGAAAAAGGTATGGCAGACCGAGAACTAAAATTCTCACATATTGGGGGGAAAATGATGTACAAATTGTATAAACAGATTATTGATCTCAAATATCTATAATCTTTTACAAAGTGTATTTTGGGGATGTTTTATATAAGTCCTCAAATGTATCTCCAATGTCATTGTTTACCAACTTGGCCAATGTGTTCTTTCTTCTCAGCGCACTTACTGTCTAAACCTTTTATTATGTACTTCAAATATTATAGCTTGTATTTATGTCTATATATCTTGGTTCAAGCATAAAAACCTTTAAGAGAATAGTTTCTACTTTTTTGGTATATAATAATGCTGATTAACAAATGAATTCAATTATTTTTGTTTGTTGATAAAAAAAAAAAACTTGTTATATTGATTAGGGCAAGTTAAGCGTAATTATTGCTTCCCTCTTCTCTCCTGGTAGTATTTCATGGCACCACTGAAGAGATTTCTTACAGCAGCAGAATTTGATTCAGTATTCATCAACATTCCTGTAAGTAAAAATATGATAGCTAAAATTGTGATGCACTTCTGTAAAATCCTCATTTTCTCAGTAGGCTCCAGATTCCTATTATAACACTCTCCTGTTTTCTCTAAGAATTTTGACCCTATTTTTGCTTCCCAAGTTTTTCTGCCCTTACTTTCTTGAAAAACTGATATGTCATATCTTTAGTCAAAATGCATATAGGAACATGAATGGAAAAATAAGATTCATGTGTTCTTTCTAACTGTCACAAGGAGGTAGTCCGAGGTAATTAAATGATCCTTAGTACTACTCTGTGTCTTCTAGGGTTCTGTCCAGCCCACTCCTCTTTGCTCTAGTGCTCCTTTAGCTCCTAGGATATCAGTTACCTCTACCTAACTCTCTACCTCTACTTCCTTAGCCTCTGGACTTTGATGCTTCCAATGACTCTCACATGTGAAACAGCTTTCTTATAATTTAATGAAATATTTTAATGATAAAATGTGAAAATATTTTCTTCACATTTATGCATGCATTTCAAGTTTCAGGACATCTTACCATAATCTTAGAATCCTAAAAGGGTCTTTGCTCAGAAATGTAGAATCAAAGGAAATGCTACGTCCAACGAAGTTCTGTCAGGCAAGATTCAGAATGTTAGACCTCTAGAACTTGCTTTTTAGTTCATATGTACACACACAGATGTGTGTACATGTGCACATGCACACACACGTAAGAACTTCTATGTATAGGCTTTTTCATATCACATTAAAAAATTCCTTTTGAGTCTCTTATGTTCTGTGTTTCTGATCACCAGGTGATAAGTTCTGGCATGTTGTCCTTATCCCTGATTAAGACCAAATAAACACATCCTCATTGGCTTGTAACATTGTGAGCATTTTCTTTCAGTTATATCCAACAAAGATCTGGCATAAAATAAACCGCACAGACTAGCAAACAGGGATCCTAATCCACTTAAGTGTGATCATTCTTAGAACCCATTGACAGTCCTCATCCTTAAGGCCTTACTGTGCTCCTCAACAACATGATAAGGCCAACATCCAGGTTTAATTCTTACCCTACTACAGAAAGCGCATTCTGTGGCATCTCTGTGTGCTTCAAGGTCCAAAGGAAGAGATAAAGGGAGAATTGGTACCTTGACTCAAATTTCCTGTCTGTGACATGTGTTTACTGGCAGTTGAAAATTACTTGCTTATCAGGAAAAATGTAGAATTCTGTCTTTTGAGTTGCTTTAGTAAATTGTCTAGTACAATTCATTTGCTTCCTATTTATGCCATTAGTTGTCTGGTTTCAAGTAATTTAGTCTGATTATTGTTAACTTATCACCAGGACACCACTAATTGACCAGAGTACAAATCTACATTTCTATGTCCTAAGGACATGAATCATTACTTTATTCTGTCAATAAAACATTAAGTACTTGGGAAGTTTTATTTAAAAATTTGCAGCAATTATAAAAATGAAAAAGCTGTACATATTTTTGTACAAGAAATAAATTATCCTTTATTAGCCAGTGGGATAATTTCTTTCTTCACAGGACACAGACATTTCTAGTCATATCTGAAATTGCTATTTCCCATGCCTGTCTCTCTTTCCTTCTCTTCCTTTCTCCCTCCCCATTTCTCTTTTCTTCTCCCTCTTCTTCCTTTACTTCTTCCCCTTCTACTCTCCCTCCTCCATCCTGCCTTCCTACCTTCTAAATCTTCCTCTCTTCCCTAATGGTAGCAGGTATATATATTGAGAACATTCAGCATATCCTGAGTGGCAGGTCCAGTAACAACAGGGATTCTGAGTTTGGGTATATTTTTGGTTCTGACTCTTACTCTTCTTTCCCATTGTTTTCTTTTCTAAGGAACTTGTAAAAGTTCATCGGAATTTAATGCAAGAAATTCATGATTCCATTGTAAATAAAAATGACCAGAATTTGTATCAAGTTTTCATTAACTACAAGGAAAGGTAACTCTTGAATTTAAAACCTTGTCAGTATCAGTTTATAATTATGGTGAAGACTAGTATGAAAATGGCTAATAGCTATTAACTATAGTTTGTTACGGTACTAGCTAGGTAGTATTAGGATATGGGACGGTTGATCTCAGGGTATTAGTTTGAGCTTTTTATGTATGTTAACTTTTGCATGGTAAATCAAAAGGCAGAGGTTCTTCCGCTGGCCTTGTCTCGACTAAATGATGTAATCTTGCACTAAGTCATTTTAACTCCCTGAGCCTCTTTTTCCCAATTCATGAGCATCAGGGGCAGATTAGCAGGAACCTAATGCTTCTTCCAACTCAAGTATTTTATGATTTTCTATTTTGGAGAATTAGCTTCAGAGTCAAAGTCAGTTTCTCTTTATGAATTGAAACAAACAAAACAAAACTCCTGAATGATTCATATGAATTGGAATATCAAGAAATTTTGCTTAAAATGTAAATGTTCTCTCATTTAAGCAATACAGTTTCTAGTACTAAGAAATGGCTAATGAATTGCTTTGCATCAACATTTAGATAAATACTAACAATTTATTAGTAGTTTTTTTTTTTCTGGCAGAGGGTTAAAAGAGACAATAAACCAAACAGTTTCTTTACAAAATATAGATTTGGATGTAGATAGAGAGATGGCCTTCCTGGACAGGCTCAGACTCTGAACAGTTATGAGTTATCTCATAGTTCAGGCCTCTCATTTCCACTTTTTATATGATGTATGTTCCTTAATTAAAAAGCAGTAAGGAGTGGGAGGTTTATTAATGAGTGGAGTCATAGTGATTGCAGTGAGTTTATAATGGAAAAAATATAATGGTTTTGAGTGTGAGTATACATTCCAAGTTTATCTCTAATAGCTTAACAATAAATTTTTAATTTTTTGAGGTATAAATATACACATATACTCAAATGACAGTAATTGTCATTAAGCCAGATCATAAAATCTACCTGATATAAAAATGTACATGGAATTAATCTTATTCAAATTTGGAATTAAAAATGAGTCTTTTTATTACTGTAAATATGAGTGACCTGCATTCTTTGTATATGTGTTATGTGTTAAAAAGGATTTCTACTGTTGCTTTGATTATCCTCAACTGTGATTTTAAAGAGATGAAAAGTTCTGCCCTTTCTCCCCTCCACCTGATTTTTTTTGCTTTTGTCTAACAGATTTCTTCCTCTCTCTTTTTCCTTTTCAGATTGGTTATTTATGGGCAGTACTGCAGTGGAGTGGAGTCAGCCATCTCTAATTTAGATTATATTTCTAAAACAAAAGAAGATGTCAGACTGAAATTAGAGGTGTCTATTTTTTTCTTTCTTTCATGACATAAACTAAAATCAACTTAAAAGCAATGTATTCCTCTTCCTGACCAATGCAACACTACATTATTCCATGTATTCTAAATATAATTTCACATCAATTTTATAAAATATTTACCAGATCACTTTATAAAATAACAATGTGGTAGTAATAATAACGGGCAAAATCTAACTTTTATGTTTCTGTGTTTTATATACATCTTCTTAGGTCTCCCTGACTTTGTGAGATGTGTGCAATTAAGTTTCTCATTTTCCTAATAAGAAAGTTGAGGTTTGGAGAGATGATGAGTCATTTGCCAGCATCACCTAGGTAGTAAGAGGTACAGGATGAATAAGATAATGTATGTGGATTTAAAATGTTTATGGAAAATATAAAATACTTAGAAGCAGAGTTTAAGAAGGGCATAGATATTGTTTATAAGACAGAAGCGAAGACAAACATAAATATGATAAGGCTGAGAGGCCTGCGATAAGCTCTGTTTTGGAGGGTTCTATGAGTAAGATGAGATTACTTCAGGGGCCACAGATTGTGGAAAGTTTATCTACAGAGGCAGCGTGTGAGCTGGCTTCCTGAAGAGTGGGGTTGATTTTGACAGTTGAAATTCCATAAGGGCATTCTGGAGGAGTTGTGTGTCTTGATGGGAAGAGTGAGGAAAGTTTGAGATGTGGCCAGTTGATTGGGGGAAGTAGAGCACGTGGTTACAAAAGAAAGAGTGGGAGCTGATTTATGTTAAGTCATGGTTTTTGTACATCATGTGTGTATTTTTCCACCAGAAGGAGTTTATACTTTAAAAGAGCTTTTGAAAAACAATTGTTACATAAATTATCATCTTAAATATATATCCTCCTTGTGTTTGATTTTCTTAAATTTCAGGTAAAGAAATGAGGTCAACTGTTAAATGTCCATGTGTGGCTTGTTTGCTTCTTCAACATCCCCTTTCCTCCTTTGAGTTGAGTTTGTCAGTGAGGTCCAATGACAAATGGGAAAAAGGCAGAGGATTTTCAAATCAGAACCCTTTCACTATTTTGGTAGATCCAGCAAAATTTCATAATTCTCAACTCCCACAAAGGAAACTATTGCTTAGGAAGTTTACACATTAGCAGGTCACCAAGTAACTGTCCTGAATCAATATCATAGATCTTTTTTTCTTTGCCTCTTAGTGTCCCTTGATGATGTTGACCTTTATGGCTGGAGATAGGTTAATCACCGCTCAACAGTATTCTTGCAAGACTGTTAATGTGAAAGATTCTTGCTCCTCTTTAGAAAATAGAGACTCATAAAGTTTAGTGATAAGCCAGCTTGATGTGAATTAAAATATCATAATAAAACAAAACTTTACAACTGATATAAGTAGTTTCTAGCAGAGCAGCTATTAGTTTTTTAAATTTTAAATAAAGCTACAAAATTGTGATTCAAGATAGGAGTCAGTGGGTTGTCAATCAAACTTCCATTATCTTCTCAGTCTTGTCGGATTGCCTGCTCTTCTTTCAGAATCAGTGTCAAAGTCCTGCCCACTGACCACACTCTGGGTCTCTAGGTGCAGTCTCTATCAGTCTTAGGGAAGAAGTGGGCTTCAGACAGAGTGTGAAATGCTCAGGGGCAGGTGGTGTCAACTGTCCTTTCTGGGCCCCACTGCCCTTCATGTGACCATCGGCCTGATTTGGAATTGTTTAATCAGATACTGTACCACTTCAACAAGTCCTCTGTTGGAGTTGCCTTCTGCAGGCCCCAGCATGACAGACGAAAAGCTGCCTTGTTCTTAGTGTCGCTGACTTCTTCCTGTCTTCTGCTTTGTGGTTATTTTTGTTCTTATTGATTTTTTTTTTTTTTTTTTTTGGTATTTTTCTTCTCTACTTTGGAACCAAAATAACTTGGGGTAAAAGGTGATGGAGTCTCTTTAGCTTTCCCTATGAGGCCTGAACCTGATTCCTTTTTATTTTCCTTCCAATTAAAATTGACTTTAGGGTATGTAAGTGAGTAGATACTATTTCTATACTTTATTTGCTTTCAATAAAAATTTCTACACTTTATTTACTTTCAGTATCAATAAGCATTTTATACCTCATTCTCCAGCCCATAGTTGTAGCTCATGCCAATAATATAGTTATTTTTACTTCTTGAACCCATGCCATAGAATTTTTTTTTAATATTTATTTTTTTTAGTTTTAGGTGGACACAGTATCTTTTATTTTATCTGTATGGGAGTTGAGGATCGAACCCAGTGCCTCGCGCATGCCAGGCGAGTGCTCTACCACTTGAGCCACATCCCCAGCCCTATGCCATAGAATTTAAAGGAACTAATTTTCCCCTAACAGTTTTAAACTAACTTCCATAATATAGTGGCTTTTAAATGTGTAACTTTCTGCTCCTAACACTGTTGCAATGGCATAATATATGACGTGTAAGTTGCAGTATCCATTCCAACCAGCTTAAAATGTAGTTGGGGAGAGAAAACCTACCCATTGTAAAAACAGTTATTCTCCTGTTTGACACCCATGATTCAGAACTCTCTATAAGAAAGTAAGAAATGAGTTGAAATTGTTATTATTCTGTGTTACTCAGTTTCATATCACTATAACCAAAACGCCTGCCTATAATTCGTTGGAGGAAGAAAAGTCTATTTGGACTCATAATTTTAGATACCTCAGTCCATGGTTGGTTGACTCCATTGCTCTAGACTTGATGTGAGGCAGACCATCATGCTGGAAGAGCATGGTGGGGGAGAGTTGCTCAATTCACGGCAGCCAGGAAGCAGAGAGATGGGAGCCAGGGACAACATATAGTCCTAAGGCCATATCCCCAGTGACCTATCTCCTCTAGCCTTGCCCAGCTGCCTACAGTTACTACCCAATAGTCCATTCAGATTATTATTTCAACCCAATGGATTAATCCAATGATGAGGTTACAGCTCTCATAATACCTCTGAACATTAATGCATTGCCTAACTCATGATCTTTTTGGGAGGACACTCGTAGATCCAAATCATAACATCTTCCAGTAAATTAAAATAATTGATAAAACACAAGCTAACATGTTGGGAAATTGTTTCAGTTTATTTTGCTTAAGATTTGTAGTCAAACACACTCAGTAAGCCACTATGGTTATTAGAATTAATGGTGTTTGCTCTATGGCTCCTGGTAATACATCTTCCAATGTTCTAAGAAAGCTAAGTGTGGGCAAATGGGGAACATGTCAGCAAGCAAGTATTTCTTAACATAACTCCTTCTATGTACTGAAAAAGTCTTTGAAATAGGTTGTGCAGTCGCATGAGGATTTTGGATTTATGTGGTGGTTCACTACTAATGATGTTTTTGTAACTTTTTTTTTTAATGACACCACAGGTATGTGATAAATGGTAAAATCAGAAAAGTAACTTGTCCAAGGCCACACAACCAAAAGTTACCAAGCCTTGGCTTGAATTCATGCTTTGCCACCTCAAATTCAAAGCATTTTTCTTCGCATCAGAATTACTGTCAAAGGGAATAAGGGAGTAAATGCTATTTTTAAATAAACTTCAAAGAAATACTAATGTGAGATTAAGAAGATAAAATCTGAGGCTTTTAAAGACATTGAGTTAATAGGCTTATAGATTCACAAATTTTCAGGCTCCTGGTAATACATCTTCCAATGTATTCTCAAATATTCTCTTTCATTCAGTTCAATAAATGTTTATTAAGCAAATACTTGATTCTGACAGATGTAAAGGACATATGAAAGGTTTAAAGGATATGTTGGGGAAGATACATGTAAATATAAATATAATTTATATAACTATATAGTATATTTATAAACTTATATAATTATGGAGATTATATATATATAAAAAATTAAGTGACCCATAGAGAAAGGTGGAGGAAGGGAAAAAGAAAACACAATTTTGATTGGGACTATTCCTAAAGACCTAGAAGCATAGTTCTTAAAGAGGATGATGAGTGACTTGTTCTTGATGTCTGGTCCATAAGCCCACTGGGGGAGACTGGCAGAAGGTAGAGCTATGAAGGTAAACTGAAGAAGACCCTGGAGATATATGATTTTGCACTAGAAAAAAATAATATGCATTAATAAAATAGTTCTCTTTGAGTCATATTTGATTTGAAATACTATAAGTTATGTTTGTTTTTTTTAAATTTTTTATTGTTGGTTGTTCAAAACATTACATAGTTCTTGATATACCATATTTCACACTTTGATTCAAGTGGGTTATGAACTCCCATTTTTACCCCGTATACAAATTGCAGAATCACATCAGTTACACACCCATTGATTTACATATTGACATACTAGTGTCTCTTGTATTCTGCTGCCTTTCCTATCCTCTACTATCCCCCCTCCCCTCCCCTCCCCTCCCCTCTTCTCTCTCTACCCCCTCTACTGTCATTCATTTCTCCCCCTTGTATTATTTTCCCCTTTCCCCTCACTTCCTCTTGTATGAAATTTTGTATAACCCTGAGGGTCTCCTTCCATTTCCATGCAATTTCCCTTCTCTCTCCCTTTCCCTCCCACCTCTCATCCCTGTTTAATGTTAATCTTCTTCTCATGCTCTTCGTCCCTACTCTGTTCTTAGTTACTCTCCTTATATCAAAGAAGACATTTGGCATTTGTTTTTTAGGGATTGGCTAGCTTCACTTAGCATAATCTGCTCTAATGCCATCCGTTTCCCTGCAAATTCTATGATTTTGTCATTTTTTAATGCAGAGTAATACTCCATTGTGTATAAATGCCACATTTTTTTTTATCCATTCATCTATTGAAGGGCATCTAGGTTGGTTCCACAGTCTTGCTATTGTGAATTGTGCTGCTATGAACATCGATGTAGCAGTGTCCCTGTAGCATGCTCTTTTTAGGTCTTTAGGGAATAGACCAAGAAGGGGAATAGCTGGGTCAAATGGTGGTTCCATTCCCAGCTTTCTAAGAAATCTCCATACTCTGTTTGTTTTTAAAAGCTACCTTATATTATTTAGAGAGAAGGATTATTAAAAAAAAGCAAAATATTTAGAGTATAATGGTCCTTCTTACAGACTCTGCAACTTTTAATGTTTAAGACTTCTCTTGAGAAAACTAACAGCAATTTAAAAAAATGTTTCCTTAGGAATGTTCCAAAAGAGCAAATAATGGGAAATTTACTCTTCGAGATTTGCTTGTGGTTCCTATGCAACGTGTTTTAAAGTATCACCTTCTTCTCCAGGTATGTGACTGAAAACTGCTTATTGCTCATTTATTTGTTCAAAAGTTGTTTAAAAAGCATCAGCTGTGTTTTGGCTCTCTTTCCTTAAAGTTTTAAATTATTGTATGGCTAAGTGGGAAATGTTCAGAATAACTGGACAATTTTTTTTTTTTTTGGTGGTGCTGGGGTTTGAACCCAGGGCCTTATGCATTTGAGGCAAGCACTCTACCAACTGAGCTCTATCCCCAGCCCATAATTGGACATTTTTAAAAATTATTTATTCTTTTTATATATACATGATGGTAGAGTGTATTTTGACATATGCATACATGGAGTATATCTTCCCATTCTTGTGGCTGTACATGATGTGGAGTTACACTGGTTGTACATTCATGTATGAACATAGGAAAGTTATGTTTGATACATTCTACTGTCTTTTAGCTGGACATTGTTTTCCTCCTTTCAGTAAAGATGATTTGGTTTTGCCACAAAGTTATAGTCTGTGTCCATCAAACAGGACAGGCTAAAACGAAAACAAAACAAAACAAAAAAAAATGAGGCAAAACAAAGATATGCCCTCTGCCAAGTCTTCTGTAGTTAGCAGTAATCATTTATTAGTGTTTCAATGCTTCTGAATTTGGGCAGATTAATTATCTTAGACCCTTTGCATTGTAGCAAGTGTAAAAGGTTTGTGTCACATTCTGTATTGTTTTCTACTGTACTAAATTGTAATAAGACTACATTTATTTTGAAGTGATTCTTGTTATAATCCACAAAGCTTATGGTTTCCACGGTTAGTCTTCTAATGAGGGTGGAGAGTCTTATAAATTTAATTTGATAGCTATACCAGGAGACTCATTAGTTCTGCTCCAAAGAAATGTCTTACTGTATTAGTCTGTCAACTCTGCTGATGCTTGTGAAATGTCATTTTAAAAAGATATACTACCTGTATGTGAAATATAATTTTGAGTCTGCTGTGCTTTGTACATCTTGTATATTAAATTTCTTGAACTGTAGCCACAAAATTATTAGTCATCTCTATTTTTGTTCTACTGAGAAATCAGAAAAATTCAAACCTTGATTATTCCTTAAAAATGCATTAAAACATTTATGAGACCTAAACTCAAAGCAACTTAATCAAATTGGATTTTATGAAAAAATAATAAGGAAGACTCAGGCAATCAGTTTCCAAAGCATCATGGAACAAAAAACTTGTCTAGAATAAGATAATTTATTTTGTAACTTTGGTGTAGTCAAATATTGATTGAAGAATTTAGAAGGTTCAATTTTAAAGCATTATCTATTTTGGTCCTTATATGGTTTTACACAGACTTACAGAACTATGAAATTATACTTTTTTGAAATCCAGTAAACTTCTCTCCTTAGTTTCTCTTGGTTTGCTTTGTGTTTAAATTTTTAAGTGTATATTTAGTTCCATGATCAATTTTTAAATTATGAAAAGTTTGGCTGGGCATGGTGGCACATGACTGTAATCCCAGTGGCTCAGGAGACTGAAACAGGAGGATCATGAGTTCAAAGCCAGCCTCAGCAACTTAGCAAGGCCATAAGATGCTTAGAAACCCTGTCTCTAAGTAAATGTATAAAAGGGCTTGGGATGTGGTTCCCTGCTTGACTGCCCTTGGGTTCAATCCTTTGTGCCCCCCCCCTAAATAAGTATGATAGGTTTTTTTGTGTAATATACATAGATCTTTATTTAATAGAGTAAAAACGGAAATAAGGGGATAGAATTTTGACACATTTTTATACTGAGCAGATTCTCTGTATATAACTGAAGCACTACTGGCATTCAATTCATAAAAGATTTTTGTGTGGTTCTCTGTGCCAGACATAGCATCAGGCACTTACGACATGACAAGTCCTGTGCACTGATAAGCTCACCCTTTAGAAGGAAAGCATGAAATGTGATCTTCCCAGGAACACAGTATGATAGACACACAGATTATTATGCCTGAGAAGGCCAGGGATCTTGGTAGAGACCAGCTTCCCAGAGGAGTGATTGTTGAGTTGGGCTTTGAAGGAAGAGCAAGAGTTGGACAGGTGGATCAGAGAGGAAGAGCTTTTGAAAGACAGAAAATAATAATTCTTTGGGGATTAAGTATCAGAACATATTTTGAGAATTACAGTTAATTGAGTATGAATAGAATATGGGTTGTTTAGAAGTAAAGGGAGAGAAGTTGAAGGAGGTGTGCAGGATGGAGACCATGGAGTCTGACTGGGAAGTATGAGTGACAATCAAAGCACTTGTGGGGCATCATTGAAGGCTAAATAGGATGGAAATGTGATCTCCTGGCGTCCTAACTCTGAGGCCAATGGAGGGAATTGATGGTCCTGTGGAGAGACTACAAATCAGAAGATAGATCAGAGCCCCATTCTACTTACCCATTTGAGAAAGGGCAGGGGAGTGGCAGGGAGGATGGTTTCCAGGGAAGGGTCAAAGCTAACATCAGTTAAGACATGGACAGAGGCACAGAAGGAGTCTGGGACACATTCTAGGTTTGGCCTATGTGATTACATGGATGCGGATGCCATTATTCAATAATAACAAACGCAGGAACAAGAATAGGGTTCTGAGTAAGGGTGGGCTCCATGCGGGGCATGTTGGATTTGAGGTGCCTGTAATCTATTCAGTTAGAACTGTTTAGATGGATGTGAGTCTGGGACTCAGGCTTGAGTTCTGGGTTGAGAGTATGTATTTGAGAGTGAACCTCAATAGGAGATGTTGACAGTCTGACTGTGATTGTGATAGAATTGTAGACTGTGTATGTTATAGTCAGCTTTTTCACTGCTGTGGCTAAAACACTGAACCAGAACAACTGTAGAGGAGGAAAGTTTATTTGGGGACTCAAGATTTCAGAAGTCAAAATCCATGGGTAGCCAACTTCATTCCCCAGGGGCTCCAGGAGAGGCTGAACATCATGGAGGAAGAGTGTGGGGGAGGGAAGCAACTTACATGATGATCAGGAAACAGAGAGAGAGAGACTCCACTTGCCAGATACAAATATATGCCCCAAAGCCACACCCCCAGTGCTCTACCTCCTCCAGCCACACCCCACCTGCCTTCAGTTACCACTCAATCCCATGAGGTGATTAATTCAGTGATTGGGTTAAGGCTCTCATAACCCAGACATTTCCTCTCTGATCACTCTTGATTTATCTACATGTGAACTTTTGGGAGACCCCTCACATCCAAACCATAATAGTGTAATATAAGAATGAGAGGGACCTTGGGTAAAGATCCAGGGAACAATAACATTCTAAGATACAGTTAACAAAAGAAGAAACTGAGGACTGGGGAATTGGCAGAAATGGAGGATTTATGAAAACGATATCAGCAGTAACAATAAACAGAACATGCTGATGTCTGTGAAATGAAGGGAGATGTGGTCCTCAAAACCAGCAGCTAGAGAGAATCCATGTATGATAGTGAGTAAAAAGGTGTCAATGAAGTTAGCCATTAGGAACTAATGCATAATGTTGGGGAAGCAGCGTCTGGTGGCGGGGTATAGAATTCAGGTTGGTCTTTGAAAAGAAGATGTATCCAAGCATGTTTCCTGCTCTTTTGATGTCTACCCGGTCTTCTTGCAGTTGGAAATTTTTTGTGAAAATAAAGCCTCATTACATAAAATGTATCACATTATGGAGAGAATAATGATAATAATGATTTTTTAAAAAATTTTCTTATATGTTAGTTTTGATTTGATGTATTAAACCATTTCTTCCAAATAGGAACTTGTCAAACATACCACTGATCCCATTGAGAAATCGAATCTGAAACTGGCTCTTGATGCTATGAAGGTAAAGCAAACATATCTGTCACTTGTTTATAATTTTTAAACAACAGTATTCAGACTAATAACATGTATATATGATATGCTAATACATTACAATATGCATTTATTTATCTACCAAAATAGATAGACTTGCATGGATTTGATGTAGGACAAGAACGTATAACATCAAGAGATGTATTAAAATAACTTTTGAAGTTTGCTAACTTTCATAACTGCCAGAGTGCCTTGATATAATGGTTTTTGTTTCGTGTTCTTTTATGGTTGCTAATAGAAAACTGTTGGCTTGTGTAAACATCAGGTCAACTGTGGGCTTCAGGAACACCATTGTGGCTCATTTTCCTCAGATGACAGGATCAACCAGGTTTACTCTTTTGGATGCCGGTTAACTTTACAAGTGAATTTCAAGTTTGGGCTTTTGTTTTCAATTAAGTCTGAAATTTAAGAAATACAGGTAGATAAAAGCAGATTTTTTGAACGTATTAGAACTATGTAAAATCCTAATTTCCACGTTATGCTGAATCAGTTTCTTTGAAGGAAATAATATCTGCCCCTCATTTAAAATAAGCAAATATTTGTTCTTAAAAACAAAATGAGAATGTGACAGAACTGCTCAGAACTATGTATAGCTACTCATCTGTGTCTCTGTACTAGTTTCAGTGTCAGCTTTGATGTTTCATTCCTTTTAGTTCCACTATCAGGAAATATCACAATTATTATTACAAAAAAAGATTCTACCAAGTTTCCTATCTTTGAAGAAGCCATATATGCCTACATCGTAAGAAAAGTCAGATTTCTGTTGAGAACAAAGTTAGGAACTGCTTTTTGAGGGTTGGTTCCTACTGTTGCAGATGAATTTAAGAGGGGAGAGAAAAAAGAGAAAGAACTCACAAAACAGGAAAATCTGGAGCACATGTAATAAAAATAGCTGGTTACAGTATGGGGAGATTAGCTAATGTTTCCTCAAATATAAGAAAAGCCATTTTAAAATAGGTGAAGGCACATGGAGAAACATGGCTAGTGTTTTTTGTTCACTTTGTTTCATTTTTTTTGTTGTTGTTGTTCTGTTTAGTTCCTCAGCTCTCCTTTATTTCTTCTTTATTAACTCTTTAAATTTGAGCCAGCCTGCTTGACTGAATGCTCTCAGGAACTAACAAGACATTAACTGGTTGCAGAAAATAGTCTCCCTTAGGTTCACTGTATAACTTTTAGTTACTTTTTTTTTCTCCCTGCAAATCCTTCACTGTTGCCCTTGTTCTAACCTGAGTAAAAATATAATTCTGTCAAGGTCAGGCATTACGGTGCTCGGAATTGACATTCTTCTGACCTAGTTTCTTTTGGGTTGCTCTGCATAGCAGCATATTTTGTTTGTTTGGGTTTTTTAAGGCAGCAGCATCCTGACTCTTCTCTGGGGTGTGGTAAATGACAACTCTTCAGTCTTCCAGCTGTCCTGACATTTCACAATTGCCTTTGAGATGCAGCTTTGATTGATTGGGTCTTCATTTTATTGTCATTGCAGAGTAATGGTGGTTACATTTACCCCTAATGGAATTAATGATGTGTTTTCTTTCAGAGCGGTTTGCATCTCTCCTCTAATCTTAGTGTGCCTTCTTGTCTTCATTCTTTAGGACTTGGCACAATATGTGAATGAAGTGAAAAGAGATAATGAGACCCTTCGTGAAATTAAACAGTTTCAGCTATCTATAGAAAATTTGGTATGTAATTATCCTTCCATCCAGCTTCCCCTCACCCCCCAGTTTGGGGACTTTTAAGAGCTGTAGTTGAAGACAAAAAGAGTTTACCTTGAAGTTTCTGCTGTTGGAGTCCTGCTCCCTGCACACCCCCCTTTCCTCTGTTTGGCAGTTCATAGATATCTGGAGGCACCTGCTACTCCTGTTTTACTCCTCCTTATCCAGGGACTTTCTGTTCCAGCAGTCTGAATTCCAAGCACTGAAATCCACTGTTTTCTTTGCTCTTTATGCCCATGCATAGTCACAGCTGATAGCAGCTCACTTGCTCATTTTACATATATTTTCTGGGTGACCACTGTGTGCCAGACTCTACCTTGCTCAGGGCATGACTATCACCATGAACAAGGGGTATCCTGATTGAGGAAGCAGTCAGAGAGGGTTTAAAAATGCCCCATTGAGGATGGTGTTTTGAGCTGGGTGATGTAGCAGAGGGAACTAAGGGGAGTTTTTACTTAATCCTTTGGAGTCATTGGCCACTTGAACTGGGACCTAAAAGATGATGAGCAGCCACAGGAGGATCTGGGGGGAGATCTACCTAGGCAGAAACCTTAGCAACTCAGATACTCAGAGGTGGGCAAGTGATAAAGGGTGTGGGTGGTTGGAAATCCAAAGTAAATTAAGAGTGGCCCTCTGTGGGGTGACCAGGGGGGCTGGTGCAGTACAAAGGGTCCTCTTGAAATGTAAATCACTACCAGACAGAAACCTAGCACCAGCTTCGCCTGGCTGTCACTGTGAAATCTCAGCTCAGCCTTGGTCTAGGGCTGTGCTGTACTGTTTCCAAGCTGTTAAAAGTGGTTTCCCCAAGAGAAGGGAGGCCTGGATTAACCTGGAGGGCAGTGCAAATAGAGAATAGATATAAGATACTTGTTTTAGAAGAGTAATTTTATTGCTTCCTTCTCCAAAACATCTTGAATCTACCTATTTGGGGACACCATTTACCTCCTACCCAATCCCAGGAGCCTTTACATAGTTACTGTTCCAAAATGTGGATTTCTCAGTTCTCCCTCTTTGCCAAACTTGTAAAGATTTTTCTGTTGCTTTCAATGTTCAATCAACATTCCTTAGCAGACATTTAAGGCCCTCAGTTGATCTGGACTTAAACTTATTTTCCTGAACTCAGATAATTGCCCACACATTTCCCATTATAGGTCTTGTGCTGTGTTTAACCATAGAATCTCCAGTTTGCCCTGCATTTGCATGGTTCTGCCTTTGATCATCATCTTCTCAGAGCCTACCATGGCTCTCCCCATCAAATTCCTTGAAAGTCCAATCTAAAAAAAAAAAAAATCCCTTTCCCTATTCTCCCATTATTTGGTTCCCTTGGAATTCTGCAGCATGTTGCCTGGATAGCTGCCTATAAAATATAATAAAATATAACATTAAATTACCATCTTAACCATTTAAGTGCACACTTCTTTGGCATTAAATACATTTATCATGTTGGGCAACCATCACCACCATCCATCTCCAGAACTCTCTTCATCTTGCAAAATTGAAACACTCTACTCATTAACCCCAAACTCCCAGTTCACCCTCCCACCAGTCCCCACAACCAGTACTCTAATTTCTGTCTCTATAAGTTTGACTGCTTTGGGTACCTCAGATAAATGGAATTGTATAATATTTGTCCTTTGATGTTGGCTTATTTTACTCAGCATAATGCTTTAGGGTCCATCCATATTGTAGCATATGTAAAAATTTTCTTCTTAAAAAAAACTTTGTTCCTTTAAGGCTGATGATATAGGATGTGTATACCCCATGTTTTATTTATCTATGAGTCTCATTGATGAACATTTGGGTTGCTTCCACCTTTCATCTATCATGAATAATACTGCTGTACATGGGTGTGCCACGATCTATTCCAATGTCTACTGTCATTTCTTTTGTTTGCATACCCAGAATTAGAGTTTCTCTATTGTATGGTAATTTTTTATTTAATTTTCATTCCATTTTTCACAGATTCTACACCATTTTACATTCCTACTAGCAATGCACAAGGGTTTGAGTTTCTCCTCACCCTTGCCAGCATTGTTAATTTTGTATTTGGGTTTTTTTTTTTTTTTGGTGGGGGTGGTTAAAAAACTACACACACACACACACACACACACACATCTACGCACATGTACGTATATGTGTGATATATGTATAAATGATAGACATCCCATTGAGTGTGCAGTGATAGTTTGTTGTGGTTCCACTTTGCATTTTCCAAATGATTAACGATGCAGATCATTTTTTTTCATGTGTTTTTTTGTCATTTGTCTATCTTCTTTGGAGGCGGGTCCATTCAAATACTTGGACCATTAGATTGCTTGGTTTTGTCATTGAGTTTGTAGGTGTTCTTTGTGTATATCTACACATCAATCTCTTATCTGAAAAACAATTCGCAAATACTTTCTTCTGTGGGTTGACTTTTCATTTTGTTTATAGTGTCCTTAATGCAAAAAAGTTTTAAATTTTGATGAAATCAAATTTATGTCTTTTGTTGTTTACATTTGGTATCATATCCAAAAAATCACTGCCAAATCTACTGTTATAAAGATTTTCCTCAATTTTTGAAGACTTTTATAGTTTTATCCCTTACTTTGGGTCTTTGATTCATTTTGAGTTCATATTTATATATCATTTAAAATATGGTTTCGACTTTACTATTTTGCATGTGCATATTGATATCCAGTTTTCCTAATACCATTTGTCTTTTCACCAATGAATATTTTGGGTGCCCTTGTCAAAAATAATTTTGGCTACTAAAAGTTTATTTCTGAGCTCTCTACTATTCTGTTGGTCCATGTGTCTGTCTTTTTGTTAGTGCCACATTGTTTTGATTATTGTAGCTTTGGAAAAAGTTTTATAATCAGAAGTGTGAAATATCTAGCCTTATTCTTTTTCAGGGTCACTTGAGATTCCATATGGATTTTAGAATGGAATTTTCAATTTCTGCAAAAAACATCATTGAGATTTTGATACGGAATATTTATTTTTCTACTGTTCTTGTAACGGTTAATCACACACTTATGCTCTTTATTACAATGGAATCTCCACGTGTTAGTGATAATATTCAGCCAATTATTTTTTTCAGTTGGCAAGTACAGTAAGTACTCATAATTACTTTTTAAAAGAATAATTTAATCGCCTGCCTCTGGAGAAATAGCTCATTATTTTTAATCATTAATTCAAAACTTTTCATCTTTGAGATCTTAGCTCAAGAAAGTCAGTCCTGACTCTCTTGACCAAGTTAGATCCCCTCCTTGTACTCTTCCTTCAGGGAAGTGGTGCGTTTGTCCTATTTGCATCTGTGAATATTGTGCCCCCACTGGGGAGTATGGTCCATGAGGGCAGAGTCTAGGTCATGCTGCCCTATGATTGTTAATAGTGGTTGGCACACAGTAGATACTTAGCAAGCATTAGTTGCTAGAATTTCTTGTGATTTATATTCTTATAGTTATTTCTCTTTTGATATCTATCTAACTTTTAAGATTACTTTAAGATTATTCCCTTTTAAGTAAAATTAATTAACATATTCCCCCATTATAAAGGACAGACTGTTTTTAATAGTGTGTCATGTAGTCTTGAGTTTTTTAAGTACGCTAAAATATGTAAATTGATAACATTTGTAACATAATAAGATATTTTTCTTGGGGAAATGCCTTTGCTAATGTTTGTTTCTGGTTTTGTGTGATTATGAAGAATTCAGACATATACATTTTATATTCTAGAACCAGCCAGTTTTGCTCTTTGGAAGACCCCAGGGAGATGGTGAAATTCGAATAACCACTCTGGACAAGCATACAAAGCAAGAAAGGTGAGAAGAGCAATGCTTATTCTCAAAGTCAGTAATTAGTATCAGAAGATGGAGAAAACCTTAAAACAAATTTTCGAGGATGAAGGAGGAGAAGACTAGAAGAAAAAGGGACAGATCAACCCATGGTTCCTAAATTTATTTTTGATATAGGTATTATACTTTTTGTCCTGGAATCTGTTATGTGTCTGAGTTATTAAGAAAAAAATTAAAAATATGAAAGATCAGTGCCTAGAAATGATAATAGAGATGAATAAAGATGAAGTAACATAAGTAACTACCAGAAAAACATAATTGGTCTCTAGGGTAGTCATTCAAAAATGACTCAAAATAACAGAAAATGGCCTTAAGGGAAGATAGAGTACCATGAAGTGATGTTTTTCTTGAGGGAAATTTGTCATATATTTAAGGCATGGAGTCCTTAATTGTATATGTGAGTGTCCCATTGATGCTTTTGTGGTTATTTTCTGGGCTCTTTGGAGAATATGAAGCCAGCCAGCAGGGGGCAGCATCAGCTCTTGCTTTCACCTTGATACCTGAGCTCTACAGGTAGTTCTCAGGAGCCTCACATACTGATATTGGATGATAGGATTATAATGTTTCCCCCCTCCCCATTACATCATTTCTAGTAAGAAATAAGAGAAATTTTGACATGGAAATTTAACCTTAACTTCTCTATTTTACGTTTTGCTCATACACCATCTGTTTGTGCTTCAGTAAGTTCATTAAATCATGAAGAACAACATAAAGGGTAAAAGCCTGGATTCTGACATTAGAGCTGGGTGTGAATCTTGCTGTGCACCTTCTTGGTGCAAATTATCTAGCAACTCTAAGTCTGTTTGCTCCCCAGTGAAATGATGATACTAATGTTCACCCAGCAGGGGTTCTGAGGACTTGAATTGAGCCCTGCTTGTGAGAGGGGTGAACTCTTCTCAGGGCATTCTGACTGATTACTAGTACCTTAGCAGAAGTTCACTGATACACTTTTCATTAATAGTTTTTGGAATTTTTAGCTTTTAAATAATCAAAAAAGCAATTGCCCATGAACAAGCTTTATGGCTAATCTCAATGGGTCCTTTCAACAACTCTGCAATATTTATATTTCTCTTATTATCGTTTTGCTCTTTGCTCATTTTTTTTTAAATGAAGGAACTAAGATGCATGTAGGGCATTCATGTGGTAAAGGATAGTGCCTGGGTACACACCATTTTTCTCTCCTTTTTTTCAATGTGAAACACCTTGCTGTCTAATCCAAAGGAAAAATGGTTGGTTGGTATACTTACATTTTACCAGGAAAAAGTTTATACATGTGCTTCTAAACTATTAAACATCCATCAGTTAATCTCTCTTTCTCTTTCACAGGCACATCTTCTTATTTGATTTGGCAGTGATTGTATGTAAAAGAAAAGGTGATAACTATGAAATGAAAGAAATAATAGATCTTCAACAGTACAAGATAGCCAACAATCCTACAACTGATAAAGAAAATAAAAAGGTGATGTCTTAGACATTAGTAACTATAATTTACTTATAACTTTGATGATTATAAGTTCACCCCTTTCACAAGCCACAAGAGCAGGAAAAGTATGCTAATACAGTCATCCCTTGATATTCAAGAGTCCCTCCCCTCCATTATGAATATCAAAATTTGTTCAAGTTCCTCATTTATAAAATGACACAGGATTTGCATTTAACCTACACATATCTTCCTATGTACTTTACCTCTTAAGTACTTATAATACATGCTACATTGTAATTCCTATGTAAATAATCATTGTGCTGTAATGTGTGGGGATAATAAAAAGGAAAAAGTTTATATATGTTCAATAGAAATGGAATTTAAAAAAATATTTTCCATGTTTGGTTGGTTGGATCTGGGGATGAGGAAACTGCACAGCAGAGGCCTGACTGTGTGTTAGTGTGTGATGTGGCTTGTGATCCAGCTGTTTTGTTCCTAGAGATTGATGAGGTACAAGCCTCTGTGAGATGTGGTTGGACAGTACTACCACTGCTCTGATTATCTCACATGCCACAAGAGCAAGACAGTAAAACATGTGTAATATGGATAGGAAGTTGACAGTAATAAGAAGTCTAATTGTTCACAGTTTATGTACTGGTTACGTTATGAGGGGGTACTTAAATGGTTATGGTAATGTTTTAGTGAGTTTGGAAATATTTCATCTTTAATAAACAATGCATATTAATCCAGATTATATTAATTTTTAACAGTGGTCTTATGGCTTCTACCTCATCCACATCCAAGGACAAAATGGGTTAGAATTTTATTGCAAAACAAAAGATTTAAAGAAAAAATGGCTGGAGCAGTTTGAAATGGCTTTGTGAGTATTTCTATTTTTTAAAATTCTGTGTTTTCTACCTGTAAAATCACTTATAAATAATGAACAATTGATATACTGTAATGCTTCTGAGAGCATGAGCATTGCTAAGCTGTTGGCTCAGTGACTTCTCCTTTCTGGGAGAGGAGCTTTCATGAATTTCTTCAAAGAGAAGAAAGAGGGCGCTCTAGCCTACTGTTTGGTTTCCTTCTCATAGGAATATTTTAATTCTTTAGCTTCTAGCATCCCCATACAATTTTAATTATTCTAATGGTAAACTTTTTATGTAATTAATGTTTTTAAATATATATCTTTAAATTAAATAGAAATATCCCCCCCCCCCACATACACACAAAGATATTCCTATGAGGACAGATCTTATTTCAAATAGGAAGATTGATTTTTTTTCCTCTGTTTTAAGCTCACTTATTGTTTGAATACTGACTAAATGGCAGATGGATTCAATGAATGCTTTAAGGGCTCAATTTCTTTCAGCATTCTTTTCTTTTATTAAAGCAAAAGCACAACAAAGAGGTGGAAAATAAATCAGACCTGTGTCAAAAGAAATGGCATATAGAACTGTAATTACCCAAGAAAATGTCAGTGTAGGTGTTTCTTTTCAGTTTGGTTGTGTACAAATTAAAAGTTGTCTAGTGACCCTTATTCTAGAAACATATCGGTCACCCTGAAGTGAAACTGTTAGTGAAGGGTGGGATTAAGGGGGAACACTTGTGATTTGTTTCATTTGTGTTCTAGCATTATTTACCATCTGTTGACAAATGCTATCAGGTTTTTTTGTTTCTGGTTTTTAAGAAGTGGTCATGACAGCATAAAATAGAGGTAGGAGGGGAACCGTTTTTGTGGCTCAGTGGTAGCACGCTTGCCTGGCATGCATGAGACAATGGGTTTGATTCTCGGCACCACATACAAATAAATAAAATAAAGGTCCATCAACAACTTTAAAATATTTTTTTAAAAAAATAGAGGTAGGAGGGCTGGGGTTGTGGCTCAGCAGTAGATCACTCACCTAGCATGTGCGAGGCCCTGGGTTCAATCCTCAGCACCACATAAAAAATAAATAAATAAAGATATTATGTCCAACTACAGTTTAAAAAATAAATATAAAAAAACCCATAAAGGTAGGATTATAATGGCTTATTGTAGTTTGAAGAAAGGAAAATAAAGATTGTCTTTGGATTACTTTGCCTCATAGTTTGAGAGATGAGATTATATAGCTAAAATATTTTAAATGTATAAACAGTTCTGTTCTGCTATAGTCACTGCCATGATTTGACTATAGGGTATTAGCTAAGTTTTTGAGCCTCTGAGAGCCTCAATCTTCTCATCTATAAAATAGGAGTAATAATATTTATTTGAACTCCAAATAATAGTTCCCAGCAGAGTGCTAGCCAAATAGTACAGTAGCAGTCATACGGTTCTGATATTCATTGTTATTACTGTTATTAATATTTTTTATATTTAGGATCCTGGTACACTTCTGGGTACTTATAAAACTATAGAGCATCTTTCAATATACTAATATAGTTCTTATAATTTATTGTTATTGGTTATAATAGTTTAACACAAGAGGTTGGCAGTTTTGTGCATCCATGTAGTGCCTAGACTCCGGGGACACATTTGATTTGGGGCACAAGTGCTGAAGTTGATGACCTCTGCCAGTCTGATTAACAGTGCACTATGTTGTATACCTGGCATGCTTTTTCAGGGAGACACCTGGAGTTGAGCAGTTTGGACTGGAGTGATAGGATGCTGGGGTTAGTGGAAATGCTCAGAGGCAGAGCTGATTGCAACCTTTGCTCTTGTGGGAAGATGCTAGGCTAGTATTTTCTGACGGGTTCTTTTTGGCTATGTAATCTTTAGATGAGCGAAAGAATTTCTGCAGAGGAGGAAGCTAAATTCCTCATCCCAGAGCAGCCAGATTACTTGTACAGTATGATAGACATATCAGTGACAACTTTTTTCAGTGGCCCTAAATCAAACAGCTAATCCCTTATACAAGAGACTTGGTATTAGAAATACTGTGTCTGTTTCATGTAAGAGTCTGGGGTAGATAAAGGAGAGTGGTGTGGTGCCTCTTCTGTGGGGCAGGGGGTGTCATCAGGGACTCAGGCTTATATCTTGTTCTGCCATCAGTATTTGGCTTCTGTCCTCAGGGTTAGTTCCCTTAAAGTCTAAGATAGGTGCTGGAGCTCCAGCTATAAAATCTACATTCAAGGCAGCAGAAGGTAATCTCCCACGTTTAAGGATCCTTTGCAGAAATACCACATATTTCTGTTACATAATACCGACCAGAATTTAGTTATGTAGCCACACCTGACAAGGGAGACTGGGAATTTTGATCTTTATTGCAGATAGGATTGTACCTGTTCTGTTGCCATGGAAGAAGGGAGGATGGGTCCTTGCAGACAATTAGGGAACCCTACTTTGCAGGTATATGCATGTCAGAGTGTGAATGGATTTAAATGTTTCCCTACAATCAGAACAGCTGCAGTATACCCAAGGAACCTGGGATTCTTAATCTTCTATTGTTTTCCAATGACCTCAACAATGTAATAAAATGTCAGCAAAAATCAGTTTTGCATTTTAGAGTTCCATTGATTGTCCAGGTAGCTAGTGACAAGGTCATGTCTGAAAACCCTGATGGTGATTACTTCTATTTGTCTAACATAGCTCTTGCCTATCTTGTGCTCAGGAAAAAAAATAGAAAGATCTAGGTAATCCCTGAATCTTACAGTTTTTCTTGTGGTTCGGATCTTGCTGTTTTGTTCATTATCTAAAGTTTTAGTACTTTTTATTTTATAAATCATGAAAAATAAAAGAAACCTAAGAAATCCTGAAGCATATAGGAAAAATAGCAAGCCTCTGCATCTCTAGAGGACTTCTTCCCAGTGTTCTCACGTCTTTCTAGTATAGTCTAAACTGTTGCTTTAAGGAACTCTGAAAAGGAAAGGGAACGCGGTGGGAGGAGGGGGGCTAATCAAAGGAGGGAGTATTTTTAAGACTGATGAAATGTTTGCCAGCTCTGTTTACAGAAGATAGGGATTCTGTTTATAGGATGATTGGATTATTTTTATTTAAAATAATTGCAAAGTACCTTGAAGGCACTTAAAAATACTGCTCTTCATTTAGAACATTAAGCAGAAAGCCCATAGAAAAGCATGAATACCAGTAAACACTAAGGATTTGGTGGACACAAATCACCTCCCCAGAGGTGACCTAAATCTTAGCCTCTGTCTTTCCCAAGCGCATCCCCACTCTTGCTCAGGAGCGGTGTTCTTGACCTTCTTTGGACACAACCACTTCCAGCATTTAAAATATGCAGTGAACTACAGTAGAATTTGGCAACCTCCTAGGAAAGGCTGAACAAAGAGAAAAGCAGCAGTGACCCACTTGGACAGGGCAGAAAGAAGGATTTCTTTCCTCCTGTGAGAAGTGGTAGCAGGACTGATTGCTCATGAGATTGTTGGGACAATTGTGCAGCCAAGGGATGTTCAAGAGCTGCATTTCTGGGGACCCCACACTAAAGAATAATTTAAATCTTTAAGAGATTGATTGGCATGCACTTCTTGTGTTTATTTATTCCAAAGGGCTTTTTTTTTTTTTTTTGTCACCAACTATCTCTTATAATTCTGTTTAGTCATCTGTGAAATAGGCTAGAAAAAATATTTTGGTTGGGTTAAGCTGGTTTTCATGATGATGTTGGAAAATGAGGATGTGAGTGCCTATGGCAGTGTTCAGAATTTTGTTAGGAAGCTATGGATCTGTTTTCCTCAGAACCCTTATATTCATTGTGTTTTTATGAATTCTCCTCTTAGATTTAAATTAATAAACTTTATATCCATTTTACAGCTCAGGAAACTAGTAACCACAGAAGTACTACAGCAAATTTGTAAGAAGGTCAATTCCATATTGTTTACATTAGAGTTTGGGATCCGAGTTCACGGGATTTGTTTTGTTTTGTTTTTATCCCAGAGGGTTCTAAAATAAGCAACTCGCTCAGATCTTGTTATCGAAAATGAAGTCAGGGTTGTTTTGTTTTGTTTTGTTTTGGTTTTGGTTTTCACTGTGACTAAGGACATAGGGATCAGAGATTTTCTCAATGTCCCAGGAATAAGTCCAAACTGGGTAAAATATGAAATAAATAAGTAGAATAATAGGATGAGAAGGATTTTTAAACAAAGCATTGGAGAGAGAAAACATAAAATCGTAGAGGGAAAGTAAGTCATCCTATATGATAGAAAAGTGATGGTTCAAAAGTAGCTTCTGTAGCATTTATTGCAAGAAAATGAAAAGGTCCTCTTACCTGGAATTTCTTCTGACCAACCTGACCCAATTCTTGCAATTTAGCAATTACACACTTGCTCCCCTGAATGAAGCAAGCCCCTTTGTGGATGCATATGCCGTCACCGCTGCCATTATTGTGATTTTCTCTCTGTGTCCTCTGTGTAAGTCACAGTGCTGTGGGGATCGAATAAGGAGAAGTAGCACCAAGGGCCCCCATGTCTCCTGGAATATTTGCATAGCTTATTGATTTGCCAAACACCAAGACTAGTGAGAGAGATTTCAGAACTGGGAAGGTGCTCTGGGACCAGGTTTTATTGTCATCTTAGATTATCTGAGGGACAGCCCTGGAACTCTCTGTTGCCTAAGAAGAGCTCCTGAAAAGGAGCTGCCAGGGAATGATGGGCCACAGCAAGAATCTAGCCATTAAGCTCCACAAATCACACTTAATCTGAGGCACAGTGTTGCTTTGTAATTTATTCCATCTACTTTCTGAAGGAATTTGAAGTCACTTAACAATAAAAGAGCACACATGCCACAGAATGAAAAAAGGAAAATTTAAATAATCAGAGGTTAAATAAAACAGTGTTTCCAAGCATTTCTTTCAAACCCAGGCTCTACAGGGGAAGGACACTTTTCTTAGAATTTACTTTCTGTAGTTTGTATGATAAAAACAGTAAGCAAGCTTTTTTCCACATGTCAAATATAAAAGTATGTGTTATCAAACATAATGTGTTTTAATCTAAAGATATTGCTCAAATATTCTGAATACCAGAGAGAGAACTACCACAGGAAATTTTGTTCATTCTTCAAATATTTATTGAGTACTTCCTTGTTGCTAAACACCACTGGAAGCTCTGGGCATGTAAAAATGAGGGAGCTATTGCAATTAGGTATAATTTTTTTTTTTTTATTTCCAAACATAATGTTCAGTTAACATATAATGGATTCAATTTCAAGACTGAACTCTCAATATTTCTACTCAAATCGTCTCTTCCTCCAACCCAATTTACTCAAGTATCAATAGCTGGAGTTCCAAGAACTGCCCTCGACACAGCCCTCTCCCTCCACATGTAATCAATCTCTCACCAATTTCCGCAGATTAAATCCAACACTTGCCTGTACACTCCACTGCCACTCATCAGGGTTTAAACCTGCTGTATCTCCACTTGGCTTCTTCATTTCCTGCCCCTCCTATCCAGTTCATCCTTCACTAAGCACCTGGGTAATCTGATCCTCTTATGCCCCACTTTCAACACCTTTTTGGCTGTTGATTGTATTTAGTCTAATATCAAAATTTTTACCAGGACCAGAGAAGGCTCTGCATGGTTTCTATCCCACTCATCTTTCCAGCCACATCTCCCATCTGTTTTCCCCATGCTCATTTTTCTCTAGTTAGATTGTGTATTTCGGTTCCTGGAGAATGCACAGATCTCAGGCATCCATGCCTAAGCTTTGCTGCCTGGCATAGTCTGTCCTTCTTCTTGTTGGAGAGCAAGTTCTAGATCCTCCAAGTCTTGGCTTTAAGGACTTCTGTGAGAGAGCCTCTCCGGACATCTATGCTAGATGATGAATTCTACCTCCACAATATTCTCTCACAATTTAACTATATCACCAGACAGAAGTTATCCAAGTGTGATGTTGACAGCGGCCCTCTATCCAATAGTGCCCCTGCCTGGTAAAGAGAATCTGTACTTGTCTGCTCAGTTTTGCTTCTCTCTTCTTCTCCTAAAGGGTCAGGATTTTTTTATTGCTATTTAGAATAGATGCCAAACTGAACTACATGATTACAGATAGGAGAAAGAGGGGGGAAACCAAAAAAGCTCATGGGTCTAGGAATACAGAGTTCTGGAGGTACACTGAAATACTATGGGATCTGGTGATTTGGGAAGGGGAAAGGGGCCTTTGCAGTGCATATATATGTCCCTTTTAAGTTCCTTGAAATGTTAAGTAAAGAGTGAGATTATTTTGGGTTGTTTTGGTTGCTGTATGTGTACCTTTAATGTTCCAAGGCTGGAAATTGCCTGGGCCCTTGAGTTGGTGGTATCACCATCAGATCTGTCTATTAATCTAACGTCTGCTTCCTCCCCTGGACTATGAACATTGTGAGACAGAAACTTTGTGGGCATCATTCACCTGCATGATTTGTTCTAGCACAGCACCTGGCATCTAGTAGGCAATCATCTATTAATTATAAATTTGAAATTTTAATCTTTAGGTTTTCTTACAACCAAAACAAGAAAGGGAACAAAGACTCGATAGGTTATGGAATTCTTGTTGTCTGAGAAAATATTACAATAGTTCTCGGTAGAGAGAAACTTTCTAGTATAGGAAGGTGTGGGGTGTGAATCTTTAGGTAAGAGTCATTTAGGAACATGTTCTGCTCTGGCAGCATTAGATTTTTTTGTAATTTGTGAAGTTGGTGTCATGTTGTTTCTTTCTTATATTAATATTCAGATATGAAATTATAAATTTTCTAAGGCATTTTTCTATACATCTAATCTGGTGTTTCTTTCTGGCAGTCTGACTTAATGCTTGGATAAAACTTATAGAACCAAATTGGATGGGTAATTTTCACTTTATCTAGACCATCTTTTAAGTAGCCTTTCTTTCATCCTTACATGTGCTAAAAACTGCAGAAATTATATGTAAGGCATGAGGCTTTTTTGTCCCTTGGAGATTCAGATAAAGGTGATCCCAAGTTCTATTCTGGAGTCTGATGTGCTCAGGGCCAGCCAGCTTCCTCACATTTCTCTCTGTCCACATTTCTGATTCCTTGTAGCTTTATTGCTTTTGCTTCTGCTCCATTATTTACCCCAAACCCAGTCATAGGCTTAACTTTGTTGTACTGACAGGTATCACAGGGAGACTCTGTCTGGCACCTGTTTCTTCTGCAGTTCCTCCAGTTTCCTTGCACCCTAAGTGGTACCTGTGGTGTATGTAACTACTCTAAGCTGCTGACTACAGCAGACCAGTACTCCTGGCCTCAGTACCCTTGACCTCAGTACTCCTGACCTCAGTGCTTCTGCGGTGAACACTAACCAGGCCAGGCTGCACAGAGCACTTCCCCACCCTCCCTGGGATTTAGAGGAGTAACACTGTTGCTGTCATGTTACACCTCAATTCCAGAGGAAGCTCTTTGGGAGTGTCTCAGAGAAGAAGGCCCTTCTGATTGATTGATAAAAGATCCATGTTTATAATGTCAAACATTCAGTAGCAGATTTGACATTCCATTGTGAAAAAGTAAAATATTGACTTTGATTATGTTTTTTTCTTAGATCCAGTCACTTCCCACACCTACATGAAGCTAAGTCAGAGACCTCGATAGCATGCCCAGACATAGTAATAACTACTACTTTTCTCTCCACTCCTCTCTAACCTGCCCCACCTCCTCTTTTCTTCAGTAGGAGGTGTGGTCTGTTTGTATTTTCTCAGATGTATAAATAAGTACTCATTTGAAACAAGAAATTTAATCTCTTACAACAGGGGCCAGTGAACACTTTTTGTAAGGGGCCACAGAAAAAAAATATATTTTATGCTTCGTGGGCCATGTTTTTTTCTTCAGAACTATGACTTACTTCTGCCATTATTAAGTACTAACAGCAGCCACAGAAAACACATGACTGAATAAGAGTGGTGTGTTCCAATAAAGTTGATGGTCTGTATTTTTTCTCATGAGTTATAGTTAGTAACCCTTGTCTCAGAGCACAAATAAAATGATCTAGGCCTCACGAATGGAGTGAGTATGTGTTACCAGTAAAGAGCTCAACTGTAATGAGCCATACTGTGGCCTTTTGTAGAAGGATTATTTCTTTTCTTTTTTTCTTTTTTTAGTAGCACTGATTTCTGTTTAGACCATTATGATGGTTTAGCTCCAAAATGTTCTCCCCAAAACAAAAACAAACCTAGATGAATTATCTAAAGTTGGCATTTTTTTTTTTTTTTTACTGTCCAATTGAATATCAAAAATGTCTTCTCAAAGAGCACAGTGCACCTATTTAGGTAGTCCATTTCATTTGGTTTTGTGAGCTTTTTAGTGGAAAGGACAGTGAGCCCCACAGAATCCAAGTTCTACTCAGGAGACAACTACATCAACAAGGCAAGTTTTTAATCACTGATGCTCTTTGTGCTCTGGAAGCCTTTCTTTCCAGCACAAGTGCTATTCCTGGTATTTATTCTGGGGTCCTCCCTGGGGACCACCCAGAGGAAGAGAATGGTTTTGAGTTGGCTGGAGAGTGAGCTCTCCTGGGTGATCCATTGGTGACATTTTGACTGTGGCAGCACTTGTTTTGTTATCTTCTGGGTATCCAAAGCCTATCAGTTTGGAAACTGGTAGTCTTACTGGTATAATGGCCAATATGTCAGTCCATAAACCCTCTCAGAATTTGTCTCCCCATATGCATTTTTGTTATTTTGGAGAAATTATTTTCTTTAAAGTAAACACCTTTTATTCTTTCTTCTTAAAAGGCTTTCATGCCAGTTTTTAATAAGAGGAATTTGTTTACGGGTGTGGAATTCATGCCGCTGTGGTCCACCACCCCTGGGCTGTGCCGAGTCTCCCTGAGCTGACCTATTCACATTAATCTCCCAAGTTGAAGCCAGCTCAACTCTCCCTGAATCTAATGTATTGTCTATAACCTTTCAAAATTGGCAGTTAAGTCAGTATGGGGAACTATACTGGCAGCAATAAAAGGAAGCAGGACACGGGACAGTGCTCAGAAAAATCACAGCTGTCATAAAATGGAGTCTTTCGGTAGCTTGCTTGATCCAGAAACATGTGAAAGCATTTCATGCATGACAAAGCATTAGTAAATATTAAATATATTCTCGTTTTGTTATTGCCTAGTGGGGATCAACCTCTCTCCTTTTTCTCTGGTTGTATTTAATACTCACTTGACACTTTTCTGGCATTCCTGAACATGCTCATGAAGAGGGAGGAGTCGCAGGCAAGAGGAAGAGCAAGGATAGATAGCAATATTTCCATCAACAAATAAGCATTACCCTTATTAGAACTAACAGTGAATAAAATTATTAAGCTAAATGACTGTTGGTGCCCCTGAGCCTTTATAACAGGGTCTTTGATATGTTGATTTTTTAAAAAAAATGAACAATAAAAGCACATCCAGGAGAGTCTAACCTGGCAGCTGTGGTCGCAGTCTGTCTCCAGCTGGTCTGGGTAGTATGGAGATTAACACAGAGTGTTTGTTTTGGAATTGTACTGAGTCAACTTCATGTATGGTTGCCTCTAAGAAACTGACATAATCTTTACTACAGTGAATTCTGTGACATTAAGCAAGCTTTAACCCATAAGTCTAAACCTAATACTTAATGTCACATGTATTAATTTTGTGATATTTCTTGATAAGAGATTTTTAGCTCGTAGGAATTACCACTTTGAGCAATGCAACACAAAATAAGCTGTATTTGGAAATTGGCGACACTTATAGTGGAAACAAGGGAGAAGCTTTGTTTTTCCACTTCATGGGGCAGCAGGCAAGGCCGGTCTAGATGCAGAGATAAGAGAGTCAGGTTTGAAGAAGACTATGTATTGTACCTGGGAATTCATTTATTTGGTCTCATAATTATTGAGCATCTCATACACACCCAGAAGTGTTCTAGGTTGTAAGAATGTTCACAAGACAAGTTATCTTCTCTCATGGAATTTAAATTGTAAAGAGGCTTACATTTTCATGTCAGTATTATAATAATGCAATATAGTGATAAATTGCAAGGTTCATGAAGTGGTTTATACCACATGTTATTTTGATTTGAGGAGAACAGAGTTGGAAATTTCAACATAGAGATGCTCTATGATTGTAATACTGGTGGAAATATTTTCAGAGTTTTTGGCCCCCTGAGGAATCTAAGAAAGGCATTTACAATTGAGGGTTTTTCTTGTTATTTTAAATAAAAAGTTGTAAGTTGTACTTCTTGCCAAGAACAACCTGCGCTTGAATGCTGCTTGTGACAATGACCTCACTGCCTCTGGAGGTGTTAGCTCTATCTTTGGTTATTTCTCTCTGTAGGAAATTTTTCTTTATAATGAGCTGAAGCCTGTTTATTCAAGTATAATTTCTAATGTCACTTCTTGGTCCCAAATAGAACATGTCTAAACTCTTTCCCTTTTAGATATTTGAAGATAGCTGTATCTCTAGGTCCATGCTTAAAACATATTTCTTTTTATACTGAAAAGGAACTTAATTTAGAAAGCTTCTTTCACTAACTAGTTTAACGGAATGCCAATTAGGTTCAGGTAAAGGTGTGGATAAATTGAATGTTTAATTTCCATCCAATATTATGGGAAGCATAGCGCAGATGCTAAGATATTCTCACAGAAAATTAGACTTTGTTATTTTGATGTGTTAGAAATAAATTTTGGGATTTCTGATCGAATTATGCATAGCACTTTAATATGTTGTCTACCTTAAGGAAGATTTCAGATTTGAATTCCTTCATGATAGAGTATTAGAGTCTAGCAGCATACAGTATAATTCCTTATCATTACATTGTGCTTTACAGTTAGCAAGGTGTTTTTAGATAAGATCTCACTTGATTCTTAAAGAGTCCTGTAAGATGGTCAGAAGGTATAATCCCTTTTTAAAAATCAGAAAATGGAGAAGATTAAGAGTGTGTGTAAGCATGTGGGTGTGTGTTGGTGTGTTTGTTTTCAATTATCAAGTGGCAGAAGCAGAGCTTGAATCTCCATGGAGGGTTTATCCCCCTCACACCACGTTGCCTCATTTCCAGCAAGAACACCTACTTTTGTTCTTCAAAGATGAAAGTTTCCTTTAGTTTGTTTTATAAGCAAAAGATATTTCTGTGTAGTATATTCATGTACTAGATAAAAAATATGATTTATAATTTAAATATTTCCACTGTTTGATGCTATTCTTGGATAAGAATTTGATATTTTTACAAAATCCAATAATAAGTAACATTGTGCATAGTATCAACAATTTGTAATGCTGATTTTAGCTTCAAAGAATTCTTTAGAGCAAGGTAAGTCAAATAAGTCAAATTTTAATTTATAAATTAATTTATATCATGAATTTTGGTCACTGTGTCTTAACATAGAATTGAGCCTATTATGGATTAAAAATGGTTTATTTCATTTGGTAGAGCTTTTATTCTTCTAGCTGTTTAGATAATGAGCTTCTAGTCTCAGAGTTTAAGTTCTCTTTCTAGAAGTAGAGAAATTGGGGTGGAAAAGCCTCCCAGTCTGAGACTAAGCTCTGGCCAGTTATCAGGACAGATTAATATGAGCCTAAAAAAAAAAATGTGTGTTTGTTTTCATGTAGTAACATTGGATGTTTACTATGGAAGTCACTAAAGGTAGGAACACAGTGTGACAAGCTGCCATCCTTCTGCAGGATAAACTTGGTACTGAGCATTAAATAGCTTCTTCCTGGGGAGAGGCAGATCTGAAGTGGTTACCTGAACCATGTGTCTGACCTGTTTGTCACTTATGAGAATAGTGAACAACTTTCTCTAAGAAAATACTAAGTCTGGGGCCTCAGATTATCTGCCTCAAAACTGGCAAGAATATTCCAATTACCAGTGGTTTCTGATTATTTGTATTTACCCACACCGTCTCTGATACACAAAGCAGCCAACCATTTGCATAAATAAAGGTAATTTCCAAAGTCACAAATGCCCTAAATTAATGGGCCCTATAAATAAAAAAATTTCATTAAAAATAATACTATCTTATTTTATAAAATTTGTGATAGTAAACAAGAAACTTTTCTATTTTTCTCCCCCCCCCCCCC